>NW_027210746.1:220000-387500 GCF_029030835.1 Brachyistius frenatus
AAAAAAAAGAAGAAATGAATTACAGGTTTAAAGAATAGTTCTTCACAATAAAAGTCACCTGTGACTCTTATTTATCTTCAGATGATTCTCAGAAGTTGGTGGAAATATCTGCGCTAAGCAGTTGTAGAGTAGATTTATTAGAGCTTTTTCACAAACATCACTCAAACATATGGATGACAAAAGTTTAACAACACTTTCATGTTGTTTGTGTCTAATTCTTTTTTTGTTGATTAAACTTTTTTTTTTTACTTTCTGAGTCATACAATTAGTTTACCAACATAAACCAAAGACAGCATAAAAAAACAAAAATACTCAAAAGAAAAACAAATTGGAAAGAAATAATATAGATAAATAAAATAATAGTAATAATAATAATAATAGCACATTCCTCTTGATAATTTCTAAATTCATGTTCAATCACAGAAGTGATAATATAATATAATGCACAGGAAATATGGATGAAACATCAAAATGATCACTTCTGCCTATCATTTCTAAATATGGACCCCAGACTTTTCTGAATGTATTTAAATTATACTGCCTTTGTGAATGAGCTTCTCAAAAGAAGCTGTCCTCATCTCATATCTCCATTCTTTCATCTTAATTTTCTCTTTTAGCTTCGAGTGTCTCAGTACAATCCTGCCTCCTGTTGAGAGGGCTGACTTCATCCATGCAGACGTCATATTAACCTCAGTTGGTAATATCCCAAAAATACGTGCTGCTTTGTGTTTGTGTCTAATTCTTAAAAAAAATAAAAATAAAATCATAACCCCAAAAAAGTATTTTAATAATGTGAAGATGTTGCATGGAGTTATTTGCATTTGTATACATTTCTAACTAGAATGACTTTTAATCTGAGATAAACTGGGAACACATTCGTCTTGCCTTTCTTGGCTTTAGCAACATTAAATTCAGCCTCACATGCATCAAAGCTGAATTCTTGCACTATTGATATACTATTGATATCCTCTCATCTTTTATCATGTCGTTCACTTTTATAATAATGAGATTTGTCATCATGTAGTGTCTTCTCCTATTTTCTCATTAGGAGATAAAGATCTCAGTATAATGAGATCTGTCATTATAATGTAATCTCATCCCATTGCTCCGAACACTGACACGACATTACTGCATTATGAAACCACAAAGACTGCTGACTTCAACTGAATACCACATGCTGCACTCCAACTGAGTCTTTAATAATAACTCCGGGATGTGGGACTCTTTGGCGACGGTCGTCTCTGTGCAGCAGCCTGTGTGTTGCCGTGTAGGACTCCGACACCATCATTAAGCTTTAAGATAGCGTGACCGTGGCCACATCCCACCCTGCAACGAGTCAGTCACCAGGTGGTAGAAAAACAGCCATCTGTAGAAGTTAAAAGCACCAACGGGCTAATTACTGGCTTTAAGAGTGTTTTCATCCCTATCAGAACTGCTCATTCCCAATCATGCATTTCAAAGGTGGTGACAAGCAGGAGTGGGGCAAGTGCAAAGCACAATGATGACAAAAAGATGAACAATATGTACAAACTCATTTTAAATGCACTCTGAGAAATGTAATGTGGTGGTTTTTAAGAGTTCAGTGGTAGCAGCATTGGACTAAATGACTGAAATCAGTCATTAGTGGATGAGGTCATTCCTCAGACCCTGGAACACCCGTCACGGATGAACTCTGAATGAACTCTTTCAAATAACGCTAATAGACCATTTTCTGTATTTTCCGCTTCATTAGTTCCGGAAATTTGAACGATGCTGAAGGCAGAAACGGTAAAGTACTGTGAACTCATCTTCTGAACATTGTCACATCACTAAAGAAATTATTGGTTCATTTAACATGTTGATGACACCCTCAGCTCCTATCCCTTTTGACAGCAGGGCATATTCAAACTAAGTTTTCAGAGAGATAGGAAGTCTGTGTAACATCCCGTCACACAGACTGACAGGTATCTCACTGTTTTAGGAATCATCCTGCAGCATCAGGACCAATGTGGGAAAATGAAAATCTGTTGGCTGCACTTTGATGCGTCCCATGTGTATAATTATCTTCTCTGGTAGTAAAAAGATGTAACCGATGATGATCATCAGCATGTTATAACTGTGGCCTGCAAATCAATTACATATTGTGGACAATGACAAACCAGTAATGACATCCTGTGCTGTATGAAGTCTTGTTAAAAATAGCCCGTCACCCGGTGGATTGTGGTGTCGGGGTCATTTCAGCCAAAGTCTAGCAGCTCCTTAGTCTTATGGGAATTCTGAAAGTGCTGATTTAGCAGTTTGCCTATACAGTCTGAGAGGCATTTTGCAGACTTGGGGTTATGGGATGTCCTGTGGGAGTTTTGTGGTAGTACTCGGGATGCTGCTCACAGCAGACCAGTTGTTTTATAAGCAGTGTGAGGTCTTTTTCCACAGACAGCTCAGACTAATAGATGGTTGCAGGTAGTATCCCTTATCATAGTGTATGCATGGTTTTGTAACTACCAAAGCAGAACATCCCAATGGATAGAACATTTAATCCTGTTTTATCAACTTTAATTTAAACAATTCTTGTGTAGTTGGCTGATAACACACAATGAAAAAAGGAAACGACGCAGCAGAAGCTTTAAGATATGTCCCTCCCATCGTTCCACACAGGGACATGCTGCAGCACACAAACATGCAAAAGATACAAAATAAAAAGATCACAATGAGAAAGATGATTATTATGGACATGGATCTGCTCAGTCTGCACATGGGCAGATCTGCTTCCTCTGCAGAGGCATTCTTTACTGCTACTTTGCAAATCTGTAATTATAATAGCAATATGTCAAGGTGCAAGTGCACTTGCTTCTTAAAGGGAACGGGATGTAACAGTCTGATCGTTTTTGTGTGTGTGTGTGTGTGTGTGTGTGTGTGTGTGTGTGTGTGTGTGTGTGTGTGTGTGTGTGTGTGTGTGTGTGTGTGTGTGTGTGTGTGTGTGTGTGTGTGTGTGTTACACCCAGAACACACCTGTTATTAATTAGGGCACTAATGCCACCCCTATATTTCAAGTGCACTATGGAAACTTTGTCAGACAATGAGTTATTTTTTACGATTTTCACAATCAGTGTCACCCACTAGTTTATGAACTGCCCTTTAAAGCCGACTTGTTTTTTTTTTTTTAACCCAGATGGGATCATATTATAGATGAGCTTAGAAGGAGCGATGGGTGGATGTGACAAAAACTTGAGGACACAATGCCCGTCCACCTATACCAAAGACATGTCAATCAAACCAGGGACACCCCCAAACATACCTCTATTTAGGGCCTAATATCTAAAATAATTATTTGTAGAAGGATGACCAAAACACTAATCAGAAGGAGGGAATTTTGATGCTTTTTCAATGGGACTCTATTGGAGCCTAGTGGCCCTCAGTGGTACTGCACTTTAAGGCAGTCCATTTTTATATACAGTTTTCTACAAAAGGTTCCTGCAAATGTTTCCCAATAAATGTCGTTTTGATGCAGTAATGACATCACTTGAACAGGGCAAACGGTAGCGGATAAAAAATAGATACTTTGTGATAATTAGATATAAATAATTATACGTACAAACAGAGACCAGTTACTTTCAGCGGTTGAGGTAACAGCACTACATTTCTGCTCTCCACATAGTTTTTGTGGCTGCAACTTCCACCAGGAAATACAACATGTTTATGTATTTGTTTTTCCACCTTGTTTTTTGCTTAATTTTTTTCTTTTTTATAAATTATTAAGTTGTGTGCATAATTTACTCTGGTTCCACACACATATTTATTTGGTTTTAGTTTGTTTTCTATGGACTAGCAAGAGCCCACTGATGCTTTTTCTCTATTTTGTATGTCTATTATTTCAAGCTACCACAGGGCAGTAATCAGTTACGTTAGTATCAAAAACACAAATAACCAACGACTCAGTTGTGAGCCTGAACGCCTTCTGTGTAAACACAGTGAACACTGAAGCTGCTGCTGGTAATGTTCGTGAGCTGTTTGCTTCTTATTTATATATTTATCTTTTCTGATGGCTCAAAGTGCAGACTGCTGTTAGTCATCACAATTTAATGAACCAGACTGCAGGTTTGAAAATACCCTGAAATAACGTCTTTAAGATGAAGCTGAATGGCTCTTCTGACTCTCCTCTTTACACCCCCGTTTATAGATCGGTTTGGATGAAGGGCCGACGTGGGGGCATTTTAAAAAGTTATTAACTTGTTTGTTTCTAGGTTGTTGTTTTTTTTTGCTTAAAATGATCATCATTTATTCTACTGCTGCTAATGTGCAGCTCACACTATGCCTTCTATTTAGACAAAACAACAGAGGGTCAACAGATCTTGTTTCATGATGGACAAAAAAACTTAAATCTATAACTCTGAAAAGCAAATCAAAATGAGGTGACTGCACAGAGACATATTGTTGTGTATTTGACTTCAAAGTTCAACATTTAAATCAATAGTTATCTCACAGTATTATGAAAAAGTATTATGACGTGTGGTGTCCTCATGAACTGTTACAACTCATGCCAGGTGTGTTACTGCAGGTGTGTTACTGTAATTTCAAAATATTTTTCCATCATTTCAGATCATTTATCTTTGAGCTGTTGGAACATTTACACAAAAACATTTTACAAGATATTTCCATCAAAAATTCATTAAGCAGGTGGCAGCAGACTTCTTGTTCAATAAAACAGGGCGGGTGGCAAAGAAAATAGGTTATTTGTAATCATTAATACACTAGTCAAATGGAAACGTATTAATAATAATAATCTCAAATATTTATCAAATACAAAAAGGAGCTCTTTAAAGAACTAAAACTGGCACATAAAAAAGCTGCAGGGAAGAAAACAGGCGAGACTCTGGATCTGAGGAGTGGAAACCATTAAGCTACTAATTTATCCGTTTCTCTTTATTGACCCAGTATGTTAACACACACAAGGAATTTGCTTCCGGCAGGTTGTGACTCAATCAACACAACCACAACCATCTACATTTGACAGTTTTTCCTTATTTTAAATTCTGGAGCGAGTTGCAGCTGAAGGGCTGCAGGAGGTGATGGAGAAGCTGCATGTTGTTACTTTTTTACATCAGAGCTTCAAAACACAAAACTACATTAAGTCGAGTGCTCTTAAATGGGTCATCGAGTCACGTCTCCTCCGCTTGTTGCCTTCTAGTCTCAAGTAATTAGAGGCTTATTGCAGATGAGGATGAGTCTCAGGTCCGGTTCTAGTTCTGGTTATTCTGTTATAATGCACTTACTGACTTGTAAATTGTAGACTAGTCCTTCACACTATCACATCACTGTATCGCACTTTGAGGAAGAAGAGGAGGAAATATCAGATTTGAATAGTCTATACTTTTCTTCATATTGTACTCTCCCTACTCTGCTCTTTGGGTGGCCAACACAATACATTTCAAGCTTTGATACGTATGTGATGTTACTTGTGTTTTTCCCTTCATGGGGTCACGGTGGAACGCTGTAACGAGAATAAAAAACTTCTCAACCACGGCTTTAATGTAAGGTTTTAACCGTCCTGTTATACAAGCTATATGTTGACAACTTGATTGATATTTGGGTTGATGTTGAACTCCGCCTCTTCCTCTACGTTTTTCTCTGCCAAATGATTTAAGATCAGTGAGAGAAAAAAAAAAACTTGCCCTGCAGCTATGAGGAAGGAATGAGGGCATATCTGTTTCCCAACACATGCCAGCCAGCCATAGAGCAACCACATCAGCACACGCATAATGTGTGTGTGCTGAAGCTCTGCTCGCTTCATCAGGATTCAGGGAAGGCTTCAAGGAGGAATACATTATCCAACTGTGATAGGCTTTAAACCCCTATTCATACATAATAAATTATTCAGAGCTCTGTAAACTAAACTCAAAGTCAATGATAAATGCAATCCAGTCACCATAGCGCTCATCCACACTTCATTAGGCCAGCATGAGTGCAGTGGAGACTAAAATAACAACAGAGCGAGGGGTGAAGGGTTTTAGCTCGGTGCTGGGAGCAGGGTAGAGCGAGGGAGGGATTGAGGAGCGGAGGTGGAGAGGGAAAGAGAAAGAGAGCATAGGGCTAAAGGATTAGGAGAATGACAAAGACAGACTTCTACCAATCCCTCCTATAAGCATTCCTGTGGTGTGTGTGTGTGTGTGTGTGTGTGTGTGTGTGTGTGTGTGTGTGTGTGTGTGTGTGTGTGTGTGTGTGTGTGTGTGTGTGTGTGTGTGTGTGTGTGTGTGTGTGTGTGTGTGTGTTTCAAAGCTGCTGTGAGGTGGCTTTCTGGAGTGTTTGGGGGAAAGTCACAGAGCACACTGTGTTTATGACACCAAGGAAAATTAAACAGCTTCTCACTCGGGCTTCGTAACTTTACGACCTGATGAAACTCATCACCTACATGTTAAATGCAAAAAGATGGAGTTTATTGAGAGCAGTCTGATCCCTCCAAAGGCTATCTTAACTCCGGGTGCTCTCCCTACCAAGCTTAATTGGTTGGGTTAAAACCAACTCTGCTCCGTTAGCCCAGATGGTGCTGTTCATTTAAACTGGTGAAAAAGCAGAAATTTAACCTCAAACAAGCGGCCTGAGACCTTCTGAAGATGCGTTCTCTGTTCTGCTTGCCTTTAAACTAACAACAAACTGCATCAGACCTGCCAAGTACTGTATTTGATCAGAGTAGATGTGTAATTTTAACATAAATTCCAAATTTGAAATCCTAATAAATCTTTCTGTCCAAGATGTGATCAAAAAGTTCAGAGGTTGTTTTTCCACAAGGAAGTCCTCCAAATTATTTTTCTTGATCAACATCAGTACCGTAGTTCCACACGTTTTTGTGACCACTCGTACGTTAACATTTGTGATTTCGCCATGTAGCCTGAATCTTGAGCAGTGCTGCAGGCTTTCTAAAGCATTTAAGTGTCTCTGTTGCCAATTTCCCCCAAAAAAGGAATTTGCAATGAAGCACGTAGCTGGTCGAGGTGTTTTGAGTGACTTTCTGCGACTCTTGAAACACAAACGCAACTGTTGAAGACCGAAGAAGGAGCGTCAGGACCGGACTGGAGCCATGAGCATGTTGTTGGTTTTCTCTGATATTTGCAGGGTTGTGCACCGTGATTTTGTCCCCAGGGTCAGGCTGTCAGTGTCAAGTTCTTCTGTCATGTTCTGAGGATAAACATTCAATGTGTGGCTCGATGGCACTTTGCTTCTCCCACGGGATTTCACCCACTCACACTCGCGAGTTTCTTCTCCACAATCACACAATCGTGGTTCCCCACCTGGACTCCTCACTGGATTTGGCTCTTTGTTTTCCCCATAACGAAGTACAAGCTAAAGGTTTTACCATTTACGAAGGAGATCGAGCACAGATCACAGATGGTGATGATGTGCTTTCAGAACGGGACTTCCACAGAGCCGTCCCAACGTGGCAGCAGTGGATCAGTGTATTAGAGCCCAAAAGGACGGCTTTGACAGTCAGCATTCAATCAGGTTCGGTCTTTGTCACGCAGTGGCAGAACTTTGTGATCGCCCCGTGTTGTGTAACAGCACTTCAGTCCAATAGAAACACAGATTGATCTTACAGTGATAATTTCAGAACATCTCTTTACAACACGGTTTGCAGGTTTTAAAATGCTTTAATTGAAGCTAAATGTCCCATTTTATTTTTGTGTCAGTTTTACATCTGCTCTCCAGATTCATTGTTTGTGAGATTATCTTTACACATTTAGCCACAAAATTCCAGCCTTGATTTTTCAAACCTGTCTTTGAGTGTCTGAGTCTCCATGACGGACTTGGTCGTCCTGCTCCCACAACATGTAAACAAACCAAAGATGGAGGGTGTAGAGAATAAACCCTCCAAGAAGTTTACCTGTAAGTGACAGCACCTGAATACTCACTGCTGTCGTTATTTATTGCACATTTCCGAAGATGTTTGTATTTTAATTCAGACATCTGCATTGAATTTACTTGTGTTTATAATTTTCACATCCCACCACACATTTCAAACTGTCTTCTGTTATTTTCTTCCTTTTACTGCTGCTTTACAAAATATAAAGACATTGCAACACCTTTCTGACCAGCCTTTGTCTTCACAATACACGAAGAAAGTGCTCACTCATGGATATAATGCCTCTTGTGGCATAAGGGGGTAATTATAACTATTGTGTTCAAATGGCTGAGTGTAAAGAGGAAGGAGCACAGTGATATGACCTGAATCCAGCATTTAAAAACATCACTCTGAACACGAGTTTCTCGACTGTCTGTTGCAATGCTGTTACACTCTACACAACAGGAAGGAAGTTACTAAGGTGTAACTTTAGTTCTGTGAGTATACATGTTTTTGCTGTACAATGAAAAGTTACACAAACAATTTCAGGTGTGCATCAGTATGGCAGTGTATGAAAAATTCACATCACAGGAGAATTTCAAACCGGTATACCAGATGGACTTTAACACCAAGCATGAAGTGCATCTTGACATTCATGTGCAAGATTTGAAGGCCTGTCCTCTCCATTATTGTGTGAATGTATGAATCATAATCCCAGAGTGTGTCTCCGTGCCATTGATCAAATAGGACCGAGGGCAGGAGTGGACGTACCGACTATCAGGGATTGCGGGTGATGGGGTTCGGAGGCAGAAACACTATCTTCTTTTAAGATAAAGCTGAAAACCTAAAACCCCTTTGATAAAGCTTAGGGCTGCTCCAGGTGACCTTGAATATTCCTTAGTGATGCTGCTGTAGGCCTTGGCTGCTGGGGGACATCTTATGATGCACTGAGCTCCTCTCCTCGACCCTCTTTTACTCTCCGTGAATTCATATGCCACTATCGTGTCTCCCCCCCCCCCTAGTTTGTGCTTTTACTCCTCTGTTTTTTCTCCCCTTTTACCTTTCTTTAATTATTTCTGTCTCCCGAGCTGCATGTTGTCTAATCTGCTGTTACTGGCTTCACCAATCTGTCCAGCTCTCTCTGCTGGTCTTTTCTCTCTCAACCGGTCATGGCAGCTCTGAGTCTGGCTTTTTCTGAGGTTTCTTCCTGTTAAGTCTTACGTTTTTCCTCCTCTCCTGTCCCTCATGTAGGATTTGTAGAATAGTTGGGTTTATGTTACCAATAAAGGTGCCCTTAGATCACTTGTGTTGTGAATTTACGGTGTGTAAATCAAATTTAATTGAATTAAATGGTTGTAAAGAACACAAAAAAGGGACAAATACCAAATTCTATGCATGTAGAATTATACAAATCCATTATTGGCGTCCAACTGAAAATTCCGAATCATGCAGAGTAGACTTAGAATAATATACACAAGTTATGAAACATTTAGTAGAGAAATTACATTTTTTTGTGAAACAAACAATCAACACCCCGAACACAGAAAACCTATTGGACGAAATGAAATGATCACAATGCCAAAAGTTCACTGTTTAACACATTGGAAAAAATAATTTCAACTAAACAGAGCAAACTGGAGTACTACTTGGCCGTGAACAGAGAATACCGCTGTGTACCAATGAAAGGAGAAAGAAATCCTTGACCATCATTTCTTTCTATATTAAAGTCCCATCGAGCTGGACAGGCTGAGTAAAACACAACCAGAACTTTCTGCATGGACAAATACCTCCAGAGACAAAGATATACAGTATGTCAACTTTATTTGGTTCCTTATTGTTATCACACAATAATGTAATGATTATCAACAAAGAAAAGTTTAACATGCTGTTGTGTTGGCAGGACAGAAGTGTGTGTGTGTGTGTGTGTGTGTGTGTGTGTGTGTGTGTGTGTGTGTGTGTGTGTGTGTGTGTGTGTGTGTGTGTGTGTGTGTGTGTGTGTGTGTGTGTGTGTGTGTGTGTGTTTGTGCATCTTTTCCTAATGTTGTGTGCTTTATTCCAAACCTGACAGTGTGACCCCGGTGAACTGATAAAGGGACAAGGTTGTAGTGGGGAGAGAGGGTGGAGGTGTGAGAGGATGCTTTTCACCTCCATGTCCACCCATCCATCCAGCTCTCCTCCTTTCTCCTGGGGGAAGCCACACTCCATTGGCCTTAAATATGACTTCTTCTCTCATTTCTATTCCCCCTCTCTGACCTTTCCCAGATAGCTCTCTCTCATTTTCATGCCACATCTCGCTGACCCTTCCCAGACAAGCCAGCCAATTATTTCCACTTTACACCCATAAAGGACATTTCGGTGCAACACGCGGTCACACAAGGGCACGGAGGACATATGGCACAAAGCCTCCTGTGTGTGTGTGTGTGTGTGTGTGTGTGTGTGTGTGTGTGTGTGTGTGTGTGTGTGTGTGTGTGTGTGTGTGTGTGTGTGTGTGTGTGTGTGTGTGTGTGTGTGTGTGTGTGTGCGCGCTGCTTACACTGAATACCAGAATCAGTGTCCCATCTGCCCATGGGACTGCAGCTGTTTCAAGGTAGAGAACTAATTTTCACAAAACATCCCACCACACATTGCAAACTGTCCACTGTGTCTTCGCTTGTTGAAACAAATTACAGTAAAGAGCTCTAAAAGAGATCGAAGATCGAAAGCGACATTGATTCCTCTCGTTCCTCTCCAGATATCGCAGAGCTGGAAAAGAAACACACTGCTATGTATGTTAATGTTTATACACTATGCTGAGTTTGGTCTGTTTTACTTTGCTCTGCATTTTATTTCTAGAGTTTAGACTAAAGAAAAAAATAAGAAGAATAGTCCTAATAACAATAAATTTAACCCACATTTGAGGATTTGGTATTATGAATGACCTGTTCAGGACTGTGAAAGAAGCACAGCGACAGATCCTGCGTTCCAACATCCATGCAACCATAATGCTACCAGCTATTTAGTACACCACAAAAAGTATCTGTCCCAACACATAGTGTGTTAAACGTAGGATGCCAGAAGTGCCAGGATGTCCGACTACATCCGGTTATGTTGTACAGTCTGCAGGTCAGCATGCTACTCGAGTTGTTCTGACCCACAATCCTTTGCAGCGGACTGAGCTGCCGAGACAGTTGGTGGCGCTGAAGCTCCGCCCACAAAAGGAAGAAGAGGCATTAAAAGGAAACCTACTCGTTCCAAGGTTTGTTTCCTTTGACTACAAAACGTTGCGCTGCGGATCGCGACGGATACGACAAAGAGGGTCAAAGTTCAAGCTGCACTTTTATGATGGAGTAGTATGTCCCGGTTGTACACATACTACCTGCAACAGTACGTACTTTTTAAGGGTATCTGTAATCCATACTACAAGTAAAAATAAATAGTGTGCGATCCTGAACACAGGGAGAAACGGTGGAAACAGCTGAGAAGGGTCGTCTCTGGATTTGGCGGAGGAGCGCTGGTGGTGGTGATCCTGTGCAGATCTTTGACCAGATGACCTACTGACGTGAAAAAGGCACAACAGGACATGAAATGGCCGACCTGAGCAGTGCTAATGTGTGGCTCCACATTATGAAGGAAAAAAGGATACAAAGCACATAAATATGTTTCATGTTAAACACAGAGGACACCATGTTTGTAAGCATCACACCACTATGACATATTAATGACTACCACCAGTATAATTAAAGGAGGACATTTTGCTGCTGTATTGGTGTGCTGTTTGGTCGTCCTGTGTGGACCTGCCTTCCAGCTGACATTCGGCTGCAGCTCACTCCTGCCCTGCTCAGTAGTTCAGTCCACGCTCGTTCGTTCGGCGCGGAGGGATTTGCTGTCAGTCTGCCGACCTCAGAAGACTAGAAACACTGTGAGGAAGTGAATACTTGAGAATGCAGAAGGAACCAAAGTCCTGACTGACCATCCATCTTCCTGTTTGGAAATCACAGCAACCTTCACAAATATGAATTCTGCATCTTGACATTTTAGGCTCAGTTATTTGTCATTAGTTGTTGTTTCCCTGGTGGTTCTGGTGTCTACATTCATAAGGGTTTCTCTCCTGTATTGGCTGATTTGTGGTCAGGAACTGGACTAAAAAACAGATGGTCAAGTTATAAAAACAATCATTACTGATGACTTGAGGAAAACATCAGGACATGGAAGGGTTATCCAGGGTCAGTGTCAGCCAATCAATCCACAATCACAGCCAGGCCATCGGTCCAGTCAGGCGAGGGCACCGAGGGACAAGGCAAAAATCCAGAAAAACAGAAAACACAGGACTCACTAGAACTCACAGAAAACAAGGAATGACCTTTATGAAGGAAACAAGAATCAGTGGGGCTGAAGTCGAGTTACTGTGGAGGACAGCCAGCTCTCATTGGTCTTCTTTTGGTCTTCACGTAGTTCTTGCAAAGCTTTGCGGTATATTTGGGCTCCTGATCCTGCGACAGGATGAATCCTTCTGCACACAGATATGAACCAGAGGGTGTCTCTGAAGAATGAGAGCTCACATACACCCACAAATCTCGGACACTCAGATTCTCTTTCTGATGATTTTCTTTCCAATCCGACACCCAAGTAAATCCCCAGGCGGGTGTCACCGGTACCAACACAACACCTTTAATTAAGACAAAGGCTTAATGTGTTCCCAACATGGAAATACAAATAAGGCCACTTACCAATTGTAACTACATGATGTGAGATGTGACAGTCCGGTACGCCTCCGTGGACACTGAAGTCCACATATCAGTGGTCGCTGTCAGTATGACACTTCAGGCATTTTTCAAAGTTTCCATTACTTTACATCTTGTAAATATATTTAATGAGTTTCAGTCAGTTTTTTTTTCCCTCTTGGGAAATTTTTAATCAAGTGCTGTCACACGTTCCTTGAAAAAATTAATCTTCCACTTTGGACAGAGGTCTCACATTTAAAAATAATCTGTACGTCATTGAACATTATTGGCTGCTCACTGGTCTGCATGTAGTGAAGTTTGTTGCTTACAGAGTAAATCACTTAAAAAGTACAATAAGGCGTCCTTAAAAGTTACACAGTAATGGCAATAAAAAAAAGACATTTCCACATCCTGGGCTTTTAAAAATAATAACACAAGTGAGAACTATTGTATTGACTTGATGTGAGGTAATCCGACTAACTCCACTTGTCAAACGCTCCTTTTCATGCAGAGCTTTGAAGAGCCTGACTCAGCTTACAGAGCAGTCAGCGGCGTGAAGGAGTGATAACGTGTGCTAACATGCAGCTTCGTCTGTGTTGGTCCATGTTGCAGTAAAACCATGCAGTTAATCTGCAGGACAGAGACACCCTGCAATGCCGGAGACGGACTGTTAAACACAGGTTCTCCTGCTGATCTCTGACACTCAGCTGCAGAATGAGGAGGTGCACTGTGGGTGTCGGTGAAGGAGGTCAGTCATGACGTACCTCAGCTCCTCATTCATACTCTCAGCTGGTTTCTGCTTCTCTGCATCTTATTAATGGAATGAGAGGCAACATGGCTGGAAGCCATTACTCCTCTGAGAGTTTAAGGCTTTGCTTGCTCATATTTGAACAGATATCTATGGATGCTTCCATTAATGGAGCCATGCGTGTTTGTAGACGCTAACATGCTCATTTGCAACAGAGCTATGATGAAAATCTGTATCCTTTTAATGACATTAGTTAAACTGTTACAGCACTTAAAAGCAATACGAGCACAAAAACAAGCGTATCTAACCCTTGGAGTCCAAAGCTACATGTCTGTTTATCTGCATCTCTGTTTCTGTTTCACAACAGAGATATATTTATTATTATTATTCTGAATGTGTTTAATAACTGGACGTGGTCCAACTGAGGATTTGATACAAACTGATAGCATGACCAAAATGAAGAGCAACAGTATTTACTGAAAGTACAACATGCAGTTATATCTGACCTTTTCTACTTTGTAGGAGTCAGAGGTCAAGGGCTGGTTAATTATTCATACAAGCATCATAACCAGTAAATAATAGCAACATGCAACAGTAGCAGTAGACTCTGAACTTAAAAAGCGCCTCTCGCTCCACTGCAGGAGTTTGGATCTCAAATCATGCCGAGTTTACGGCAGCTCACTCGCGTGTAAGAATCAGGTCTGTTTCTGTGTTGATTTAAATCCTTCGTTCTGGTGGGTCTAAAAATCTTCGTCATCCGTGTAGCTTGTGGAAGGTGGATGTACTGTACGTCAGTCTGTCATCCCAACTTAAACACCAAAGTGTCTGACATCCAACCATCAACACTGTCACACACATCTTTTGCTTTTCAATGAACTTTTCCAGCCTTCTGAATGAGACAACTTTTAGTTTACCACAAAAGTATTTAATCCAGTTTAGTTTATGAATCTCTCTATTCTTGATTTTTGTGCCACAACTTAAAAAATACACAAGTGGAAGAGCCTGATGTTTTTTGCCCTTTTGCAAGTGCTGTGAGTTGAACTCCCCTCCAAGCCTCCTGAGCTCATCAAACTTCCAGCAGAGGCAGTGAGGAGGTGAGAGAACAGATCAGCCGTCTCTCTGACGTCTCTTTGGAATCAGATCAAAGAGGCCACGTTGTTTCTGAGCCACCGTTTGGCCACGACGGAGTGGGATTCATTTATCTCTGCTCAAGAACTTGAGTCATCAATTAAAACAACCGGTTCATTTCTCCACTGCAACACCAGTGGATCATTTTCTCTTTTTGTGAAGAACGGAAAAGAAGACTGATTTATTTTTCCCATTTCCATATTTAAAATGTTTAATTCCTGCACCACAACAACAGAAATGCAGGTAACAAAGGTGCTGATGTTGCTCGTTAGTCACGGAGGCGATTGCTTCCACCTGCTGCGCTCCGTTTGGGTGCAACAGGAGCAGCTTCTGAGCTTTTAAAGGCACCTTGTAGGTTCTTCCTGCAGCTCGGAGAACATCCATCCATCACATCTGTTGCTGTAACTCATCTTTACTCCAAAGCATGTCCACAGTTTTCCTGCCATGAACAATTGTCTTGCTGTTTGTGTAACATCTGAGCTCAGGGAACAGTGACATCACTATACAATTACTACACAACAGAAGTCAGAAGTTACTTTGATGATTACAAAATTATCATAACTGCAACTGAAATTATTCAAAAACTATGTTGATCTATTAATAAACAGACATTTATCCTCGACCGGCTTGATCTGGTTTGTGTTGCTGATTTTTTTACTCACTGAAAGTCACTCTCACTGAAAGTTTGCAGAACGCGCTCAGCCGAGCCGGTTCTTTTTAAATTCCTGGTTATCAGTCTCCACAGAAATGAGCCTTTGTCCTTCCTGGGCCACCAACGTTTTTATGTGACAACAGTTCCTCAGGGCTGCTCTCTTATTTCTCCGTTATTAGAAGTGACCTTCTCTTTACCTCCATAACAAAATTGCATCAGCAAACGATGAAGGTCGGATTTCTTTTTTTTGGTCTTTCTCTTCAACAGTTGAGATGGCAAAAAAGATTAAAAATGAAATAAAACCTTTTCAAAGTGTAGATGGGAAACGATGTTTCCATGCAGACAGCCTGGTTAAATTAAGTCAAGGTTTTCACTTGTTGGCCTTGTGAGCTCAGGATTTTAACAACCCTGTGCCATCATCACAATATATTCTCTCACTGCTCCATGTTGTATTCAGTGTTATGTGTGAAAACAGAAGTAGATCAGTTAACTGATAATGAGACAGTGGTCAAAAAGTAATAAACTCAGGTCTGAATGAATTGTTGTTGTTAATAATTCTACATCCTTGTAGTTTTTGAACTTGAAATAATTCTGGTACGAATTCACATTTGAAATGAAATAATTTTTAAATGAGACATGCTTTATTTTGAAGGTCATCATTACACAGTCTGGGACTTATTTGACTGTTTCCACTATAAATATTACAAACCCAGAGATGTTATTCAGTATGGATCATGAATATATGTTTTTTGTTTTATTTTATTAATCAGAGGTATGTCACTCCTTCCACATTAAAGGTGCAGTGTGGAGGACTCTGGGGAATCTATATCAGTGTGTTATCATCGAAAACTAAGAATCTGTGTTTTTGTTACCTTAAAATGAGACCGTCATATTTCCATCAGGAGTAATAATGAAAGCTAGTCAGCCACCTATTGTCTCAACAGTGCAGTTTTATTTTACTGTAGAGGGACACATCGGTTTCCACTGGAAAAAAAAAAAGTTTTAGAAAAAGCATGTCGGGGGCAAAAAAAGGGGACAAGGTCTCAATACATACTTCCTATTTACTTGCTTCCGTCTTGTTTTAAAAATGTCCTTTTAACACATACATTAATGAGATCTTTACTCCGTAAAGTCCACTGCACCCATCAGCGCCATATGTTAGAAGAGAAGATCATAATGTGTAAATGAAAGAACTCTGTGAAAAACAACCTTGAGTCAGGCTGCACTGTACATCAAAATCATTTTGGCCTCACAACCAATTTCATCTGTTACGGTATCCAGTGAAGACTAATCCTGAAATATCCCTGAGCAATGCACACGTTAAAATCATTTAGAAAATAAAATATTACCTTTGTTCATGTACAATCAGTCAACAACTGCACAGACAACAACACCATGTGCTACTTTTCTAATAGCTCCATATCATTTCTTGCTGTGTAGACACAAACTGAAATCCCAAATGTCTCAGGAAGTAGTAAATCTGACAAATAAAAAGTGTGTTTTACTGAATGGCTCTGTTTAAGCTAATATAGTTTAATATACGCATATAATTAGATTCACATGAAAGAAAACACATGTGCCCGTCATCGTCGGTCATAATAGACAGAAGCAGTGAGTGAAACTCGCCCCTCCCTCTCCTCCGCCAGCCTCAGACATGAAGGTCCAGCGTGAACGTCCGGCTCAGTAAACTGAGGCGCCGACATCACCGTAGGATGTATGAGTGAACCGGTGTAATCTCTGGCTGTCGTTGTTGTGGTGGAGCGAGATAACAGATTTCAGACCCAAATCTCTCTCTGCTGCCACGCGACTGTGTATACTAGGGATAAAAAGCAGCAGCAACCTCCAGCTGATAGCCGGCTGCCAACAACACAACATGATGCTGCCGGTGACTCTTAAACAGGGATGGAGCAACAGTCGTGTGGCATTTAATTAAAAATGATCTCACAGTGGAGTTATGATTCTATTACATTTACCTCGTGTGTGTGTGCAGCTGTGTTAAAAGGAAAATTAGCTTCTTTTTACGCAGATATTCGCTCAGCGTTGATGGTGTGTGAAGCATTCAATTCCTCAATGAACTCTCTGCTAAAGCGTCTGTTCTTCCAGCTCCAGCTCCATCATTTGACGTGTCGTAGTTGGAGCTGGAAGAACTACACATGAATGCGTCTGTCTGGGGAGCCATGGGACATCCAAACAAAGCCTTCGCTTGTACTGAAACTAGTTACGTTTTCAATGCTGAAAATGGCATCCTGAAATAAGAGTGCAGATTTTTATGGACGAGGATTTGTTTTGCAGTGTTTTGGCTGGCTCGTTACTGAGTTTTATTTATTTGAGTATACGGTCGAAGATTTGAAGAGAGGCAGAGCTGCTGCTGTGTTAGTCATGCAAAGGGATAAAGGCAGCGGGGAACATCCAGAAACTGAGCTGCCGAGAGGACACAGGGACTGTTGGGGCCTTTATATCCCTCTGATGCCACCAAAATGTTCATGAGTAGGCATTCAAAGTTTCAGTGCTTGGATTTGGGAGTTGGGCTCCAGAAGCTCACGCCCAAAGCATCGTCTACACAAAGGCACGACCATCGTGGCTCCTCGAGCAGGAAAACTCAGAAAAACACAGCTCTGTCTGTCAAAATAGCAAACAGTGGATATCTGTATTAACATTTCTCAGTCTTCAGACCAGCATGAACTCAACCAGGCGTGAAGGACAAAGGATGGATTGCAAATGTTAAACAGTCCTTGCATTCCTTCCCTCTTTATTTCAGAGGTGTGAAACTGCTGGAAGGGTTTGATGATTCCTTCTGACGTGTCCATCTCTGTGTGTATAAACTGTAGCTCTGAATGGATGAACTTCCTCGTCATTAACTTATTTTTTCACTGTTTTTTTTCCAGTTTTGACATTTCCTGTTTTATTGTTGTAACTCACATCTCTCGTTTCAGAGTTCAGACTTCCTGCGTTTGTGAGTTTCCCGCCTTTATGATTGCCCTGCTTGCTGCCACCTGTGTCTAATTGTCTCTCGTCCCCTTTGTCCATATGGTCGTGTGTTCCCAGCTCCCAGTGCCAGGTCGTCTTTGTGCTCAGCGGACTCCTTTCTTTGTCTGGCCGGTTTTTGGATTCTCTGTCTGCTCTCTGGTTTTGTCTCTCTGCTCCCTTAGATTTGTTTTCCTGGCTCGTCTGTACTATATGTCCTTCAATCTTCAGTAAAAAGACTTTAACTGATAACTCATGTTTTTAGAGTTGAGTCATTTCCTACAGAAATGTTACAGAATATTTGCATTGACCTTCTTCTGATCTTTTTTTGAGTGCTGCTACACTAAACCAGAACTTCTGCCACCCAGTGTGCATTAGAGGACAAAATACGTTTGACTTAGATAAGTTTATCTGTCTGTTACTGCTGCTTTTTTTTTATTATTTATCTTTTTATCTGTGCCTCCTTTCAAGAAAACTGCCAACAACCAAATCAGATTTTATTAATAAAAGTTGCATTTCATAATTAAATATATATATGTATTATATCGCAATGGTGTAAACATTGATTATTGTATAGATGCATTCAATTTGAATCTTTAAAGTGTGGCACAAACAGCTGCAGCTTCTTTCTCAGGAATTTAAAAATGGTTTGCCGATCCCTCCATTTCTGCTACATATCCAAAGTGTCCCGCATTTCATACTTAAATTTTTGACAGTTATTAGTACACCATCTAATATACTAATAAACAACTTGATAAACCACAGAGTACCTCATAAACCACAAACACCAGTTTACTGCTCAGGCAGAATTAGACACGAACATAGGGGGTCAGAGATTAATACACTTTGACTGTTTATAACTTTAATTGCAAAATCACAGAAGAAGACGATAAGAATAAGTCAGAAGCGTGTACTGGTCTGGGCTAGCCTTTTTAATTAAGGGTTGTCCAGGAAATATGAAAAGATTTTCCCTGAACAGAGAAACGCTGTAACATTACAGCTCTATTTCATTTGAGTACCGATGCTGCTAACACCGGCTAACAATGGTCATCCTCTCCAAACTTTAGAAGACAGTGTTGCTGTGAGTTGATAACGAATCAATGTTTCTTATCTGCACAGATAAGAGATAAACGTACGGACACAAGCCTGACTGTTAATTAGAGCATTGATTCAACAGAACTCTGCTTTAGTAACCATTGTTCACACTCTGGGGGAGTGGAGCCTGCTGGCTGTTTCACCACACACACACACACACACACACACACACACACACACACACACACACACACACACACACACACACACACACACACACACACACACACACACACACACACACACACACACACACACACACACACACACACACACACACACACACACACACACACACACACACACACACACACACACACACACACACACACACACACACACACACACACTCTCTCTCTCACACACACACACACACACACACACACACACACACACACACACACACACACACACACACACACACACACACACACACACACACACACACACACACACACACACACACACACACACACACACACACACACACACACACACACACACACACACACACACACACACACACACACACACACACACACACACACACACACACACACACACACACACACACACACACACACACACACACACACACACACACACACACACACACACACACACACACACACACACACACACACACACACACACACACACACACACACACACACACACACACACACACACACACACACACACACACACACACACACACACACAGAACGTGTCCCCCACTGCAGCGGTTAGCGGGCCACAGTCATGACAGGAGAGGACAAGGACAGGCCTGGTCCCGCTGATAAGAAGCCGCAATCAGACCAAACACACAAACCAGCAGACGAGGCCGACGCCTCTCCTGGTGAAGAGGCCGATCGTGATTCCTTCAGTAATGTGGTAATGAAGTAATGAGCCGCTGCTCTCCTGTGGGAGGTTAAATGTACACCGTCGAAACAAGGGTGATCAGATCACAACAAACTTAAACATGGGTCAAAAAGTACGTTTGTGTGGGACAATGTGGGACAACGTGGGACAAATATGAATGCTGACCGGTTGTGTAAACTTGAAAAAAACTCACACAACAGACCATACAGGTTACATGTTAACATCTGAAGACTAATACGAAGGTGGCGCCGTGCTAGCGGCAGCCTGTTACGGCAGCTCCCCGACTGTGTTTTGTTTTAAGTATTTTTCTTTCTTCTCTCTTCGGAGTTGTTGTTTTTTTCTTTCTCTCGTGTTCAGTTAACGGTCAGACAATGGACCGTAACTTTTCCACGTTTCTGGCTGGGGGCTCTGTTATTGTTTACTCGCGTGATCAGCTGATCGCGCTGAGTAGACCTCTACCTCTACTGCTGCTGCCCGGAGCGAGGCCTGAGATCCCCGTTGAACTTCGGAGAAGACGGCGGGGTTGCAGAGCCGGAGCTAAGCTAAAGGCGGAAAGGAGGAAATACAAACCAGCGGTACCGGAGATCTTAATGGGGAACGTGAGGTCGTTGGCCAACAAGACGGACGAGCTCGGCGCTGGTAAAGATCCAGAGAGAGTACCGGGAGTGCAGCATCATGTGTTTCACCGAGACATGGCTGCACTCACATCTCCCGGACCACAGCGCGGCCGTACCCGGCTTCAGGACTGTTCGGGGGGACAGAGACGTTGTTCGGAGCGGTAAGAAGAAAGGTGGAGGGATTGCAGTCTATGTGAACGAGAGGTGGTGCAATCCCGACCACGTGTGTGTGAAGGGACGTTTCTGTAGCCCGGACATTGAACTGCTAGCCGTGGGGATGCGCCCCTATTATTTACCGAGGGAGTTCACGTCCTCCATTGTTATCACTGTGTACGTTCCTCCATCAGCTGACGTAGAGGCAGCAGTGGACACCATCCACTCCACTGTGGCTAAACTGCAGACTAAGCATCCCGGTGCATTTTTGTTAGTTACTGGAGACTTTAACCAGTCTGGATAAAGTACTGACAACTGTTCACCAGTATGTGAACTGCCCCACCCGGAACAATAAAACTCTGGACTTACTGTATGCTAATGCCATGGATGCATACAGTACTACTGCCCTTCCCCCCCTTGGTAGATCAGACCACAACCTGGTCCTGCTGACTCCCAGGTATGTCCCCCTGGTGCAGAGGCAGCCTGTAACCACCAGGACTGTGAGGAGGTGGACACAGGAGGCTAAAGACGCCCTGCAGGACTGCTTTGAGTCCACGGACTGGGATGTGCTGTTTGGACCACATGGGGAGGACATCAACAGCAGGACGGACTGTATCACAGAATACATTAAATTCTGTGAACACTTCACCGTACCATCACGGACTGGACAATGCTTCCCCAACAACAAGCCGTGGATCACCAGTGACCTGAAAGTTCTTCTTAATAAGAAGAAAGCAGCCTTCAGGTCTGGGGACAGGGAGGAGCTCAGGAGAGTGCAGCGCCACCTGAAGGAGAAGATGAGGGAGTGCAAGGACTCCTACAGGAGGAAGCTGGAGGCCAAACTCCAGCAGAACAACGTGAGGGAGGTGTGGACCAGTATGAAGGAGATTACTGGGTTCAAGGGGAGAGAGAGACAACCAGGGGGAACCTGGAGAGGAACAATCAGGGGGAACCTGGAGAGGAACAACCAGGGGGAACCTGGAGAGGAACAATCAGGGGGAACCTGGAGAGGAACAACCAGGGGGATCCTGGAGAGGAACAACCAGGGGGAACCTGGAGAGGAACAACCAGAGGAAACCTGGAGAGGTCCAATGAACTAAACTGTTTCTTCAACAGGTTTAGTTCACCACCCTCATCTGTCTCCTCCACACCTCACACCTCCCAAACACCTCTGCTGCCTCCCCCCTCCCCCCTCTGTCCCCCCTGGTGAGCTGCATAGAGCCCTCAATCTCAAAGGGCGCTTCCTCCATCAACACCTTGACCCTAACCCTAACCCTCTCTGTGACGACTGGCCAGGTTAGGAGACAGCTGGAGAGACTCCACCAGCGCAAGGCTGCAGGACCTGACGCCATCGGCCCCGGGGTCCTGAAGACCTGACGGCATCGGCCCCGTGGTCCTGAAGACCTGCACCGTCCAGCTGGCTGAGATCCTACAACACCTCTTCAACCTGAGCCTGAAGCAGGAGGAGGTCCCGGTGCTGTGGAAGACGTCCTGCCTGGTTCCTGTCCCCAAGAAGACGACTCCATCTGGCCTCAACGACTACCGACCGGTTGCCCTCACATCTCATGTGATGAAGGTGCTGGAGAGGCTGGTCTTGGCCCACCTCAGGCCGCTGGTGAAATCTTCTCTGGACCCTCTGCAATTTGCGTACCAGCCTCATGTGGGAGTGGACGACGCCATCATCTACCTGCTGCAACGAGCTCAGTCTCACCTGGATGGAACCGGTGACTCTGTGAGAATCACTTTCTTTGATTTCTCCAGTGCATTCAACACCATCCAACCACTGCTGCTGAGTGAGAAGCTGCGGGTGGTGGGGGTGGATGCGCCCACCGTCTCCTGGATCACTGACTACCTGACAGGCAGACCACAGTTTGTCCGTCTGGGCAGTGTGCTGTCTGATACGGTGGTCAGTGGTACTGGAGCTCCTCAGGGAACTGTTCTGTCTCCCTTCCTGTTCACCTTCTACACAACTGACTTCCAGAACAACTCAGAGTCAAGACATCTGCAGAAGTTCTCTGATGACTCTGCAGTGGTAGGATGTATAAGGGATGGACGGGAGGAGGAGTACAGGGCAGTAGTGGAGGACTTTGTGGAGTGGGCGGGAAGGAATCAGCTGCTCCTGAACGTGGCCAAGACCAGAGAGATGGTGGTCGACTTCAGGAGGAAGACGACGGCTCCACAACTGCTGAGAGTTCTGGGAGAGGAGGTGGACATGGTGGGGGAGTACAAGTACCTGGTGTCTCCATGACAACTGACTGAACTGGAAGACCAACATCAACACTGTCTACAAGAAGGGGATGAGTCGACTCTTTTTCTTGAGGAAACCGATCCTTCAATGTGTGCAGCGAGATGTTGGAGATGTTCTACCATCTGTTGTGGCCAGTGAACTGTACTTCGCTGGGGTCTGCTGGGGGAGCAGCATTGGAGCCAGAGACACCAACAGACTTAACAAACTGGTTAAGAAGGCCGGCTCCATCATCGGCTACAAACTAGGTAGTCTGGAAAAGGTGGTGGAGAGGAGGACGCTGAGGAAACTATTATCCATATTGGATAATCCTGACCACCCTCTCCACCTGCTGCAGGGACAGAGGAGGACGTTCTCTAAAAGATTCCTCCAGCTGCTGTCACAAGGACAGATACAGGAGATCATTCCAGATACAGGAGATCATTCCAGATACAGGAGATCATTCCAGATACAGGAGATAATTCCTGATACAGGAGATCATTCCAGATACAGGAGATAATTCCTGATACAGGAGATCATTCCAGATACAGGAGATCATTCCTGATACAGGAGATCATTCCTGATACAGGAGATCATTCCAGATACAGGAGATAATTCCTGATACAGGAGATAATTCCTGATACAGGAGATCATTCCTGATACAGGAGATCATTCCTGATACAGGAGATCATTCCAGATACAGGAGATAATTCCTGATACAGGAGATAATTCCTGATACAGGAGATCATTCCTGATACAGGAGATCATTCCAGGTACAGGAGATCATTCCAGATACATACAGGAGATCATTCCTGATACAGGAGATAATTCCTGATACAGGAGATCATTCCTGATACAGGAGATAATTCCTGATACAGGAGATAATTCCTGATACAGGAGATCATTCCTGATACAGGAGATCATTCCAGGTACAGGAGATCATTCCTGATACAGGAGATCATTCCAGATACAGGAGATCATTCCTGATACAGGAGATCATTCCAGATACAGGAGATCATTCCAGATACATACAGGAGATCATTCCTGATACAGGAGATCATTCCTGATACAGGAGATCATTCCAGATACAGGAGATAATTCCTGATACAGGAGATCATTCCTGATACAGGAGATAATTCCTGATACAGGAGATAATTCCTGATACAGGAGATCATTCCTGATACAGGACATCATTCCTGATACAGGAGATCATTCCAGGTACAGGAGATCATTCCTGATACAGGAGATCATTCCTGATGCAGCAGATCATTCCAGATACAGGAGATCATTCCTGATACAGGAGATCATTCCAGATACAGGAGATCATTCCTGATACAGGAGATCATTCCAGATACAGGAGATCATTCCAGATACAGGAGATAATTCCTGATACAGGAGATCATTCCAGATACAGGAGATCATTCCTGATACAGGAGATCATTCCAGATACAGGAGATCATTCCAGATACATACAGGAGATCATTCCAGATACAGGAGATCATTCCAGATACAGGGATCAGATAATTCCTGATACAGGAGATCATTCCAGATACAGGAGATCATTCCTGATACAGGAGATCATTCCAGATACAGGAGATCATTCCAGATACAGGAGATAATTCCTGATACAGGAGATCATTCCAGATACAGGAGATAATTCCTGATACAGGAGATCATTCCAGATACAGGAGATCATTCCAGATACAGGAGATCATTCCTGATACAGGAGATCATTCCAGGTACAGGAGATCATTCCTGATACAGGAGATCATTCCTGATGCAGCAGATCATTCCAGATACAGGAGATCATTCCTGATACAGGAGATCATTCCAGATACAGGAGATCATTCCTGATACAGGAGATGTTTCCTGCCGACCGCAATAAGACTGTGCAATAACTCACCTCTGGCAAAATCCATCACACAACAATAACACTGTTGACTGTGTTTCTTGGTTGTTTGTATATAATATATATAGATATATACTGTACTGTATATACTGTGCATTTTATATTTAATATTTTTTACTGCTATTTTACTGCTATTTTATTGCTTTTCTATTATTCTATTATTATCTTATTGCTTCCTGTATGCTGCTGTCGTGAAAAAATTTCCCCTCGGGGATTAATAAAATAACTACCTAACCCTAACCTAACCAGTAACAGTTGGCATAAAAGGAAGCTGAAGTTTCTCACTAAATGGTCGTCTGCGGTGCCAGTTTGCACCTCCGTCTGCAGACCTGTACGACTGAGAGTGTCCTTATTTATCTAGCGATGGTCCTGAAGTTTCAGTCAGATCGGCACGTCTCTTTTTCAGCCCCGCATTTCTTGTGAGACTCAAATGTTCTGAGTTGCTGACGTGTTCTCCTCTGAGACAAAGCGGTTGGAAAAAAAGGTAAAACTCTCCAATGATCTCCTTCCAGCAGCTCTAGTTGAATCATTCAGCAATGTGCGCTCAGATTTGGAGCTTTATTTCTGATTGTTTAAATTCAATCAAATCAATGCATTTTATTAAGCAACCATCATAAGGAAGTTGGCCACATCAATGTATTAAAAAAAAGAGTAGTTTAGGAACCGGGGCCATGATACTGAACAGCTCTGTTGATACTTCTGTCATCACTCAGCATGGAGTCGACCTGAACGTAGACTTGGTTTGAAGGTTTTTACTGCAGTCAGCCGTGCTTTAAAATCAGAACATTTCAAGTATTGAAGAAGTTTTAATAAAGTTTGACAGTAATAAGTGTTGAGTACTGACCTGCAGTTTACACTGACTGGTCACATTAATATCTCAGCTTTATGGCCCAGTTTAAAACATTTGTTAGAATGTGATCAAAAAGTAATTGAATGTAATAAATTGAGATTACAATAAATAAAATAAACACTGTTAAAGGTGGCTTGCTTGTGAGACTAAATAAAGCTCCACGAGTTGGCAGAATATTTAGATAGTGGATATGACAGTATCGCTGCAAAGTGAGGAGAACAAGTACTCAGGTGCTCAGTGGGAGGATCCGTCACCAGCATTAAACTGTGTGCAATATGTCATATGGCAAAACTCAGCACTTTTAGGGTTTTGAATCTGTCCACCTTTGTTGTCCCGTCCATCACCCTCATACAATCCTGGGAGTGCTGCATCTTACATATCCTGGTTTCTCACACACATGATAAGGTCGTATCCAAACTACTCTGTAAACAAGAGCACAGGATGACCACAGTACTCACGCACATGTAACACAGTCTGACACTCGGATGGTCTGGGACTGTAGATGCTGGTAGTGACATGCTCCTAAATCTCTGCACCATCACCTGCCTGCTGTACACATCGGCCTTCATGTCTTAATGGCATCTCATCACTCTTCCCTGACACCAACATCCAGTACACTGATGAACTTAGAGCGAAACAGAGACTTTAAAAGCCTGCTCTAGTTCGAGGACAATCCTCGGTCTTAATAGGCTAGCAGCTCGTACCTCCCAGCCTTTGGATCCACGCTCATTTTCCAAAAGTAGGAGAGATTTGAAGCCGTGGAAGGTCACATTGGCACACTGTTCCACTTTGCTGACACAATTAAACAATTATAGGCAGGCTGAGCTAAAAAACCTTTTTCCCTGAGATACATTTCTCTCTCTCTTTTCAAATAGGCTGAAATAAATTGCTAAGTTATTAAAAAGGAAAATGGTTAGAACGCAAAGGAGATAACATCTGTCTTTTTTCAGAGAAAGAGTGCAAGAGAGATTAACTCTGTCTCATAAAGTCTCATCAGAGGTCACTGATCTGTTCATCCTGTGTTGGGAGAGTGTGTGCAGCCTCACTGAATCTATATGCTTGAATAAGAAGGAGAATCTAGCAGGATGTCAGTCTGTAACAAGAGCAGGAGACAGTACATACATGTCAGAAATGTCATAAAACCATATTCAATTATAAATCTATTAATATCTACTATGAACTATTCTGAGCCACAGCTTCCTTCAGGTTTATATGTGATGTACATAGATGGGGACAGAGAAAAAAGGAGTGTGAGGGAGGTTTAAATGTATTTACATTATCTCCAGCTGTCACAGAGTCAGCAGCCACAAACCTGCAGTTTCTTTGGTTTCACAAAAACACACTAAAAACAAGTTTGGACAAATTACAGGATATAGAATAAATATGTTTCCCTATGAAGGAATCAACCACCCTGAAAATAGTGATGCATAAAGATCTTTCCTTTCTACTGCGTACAGCTAACAAATCAGTGAAGAAACAAGGCGGCCCAGAGTCGTCTCAGCTCCTCTCCATGTGGTCATTATAAATAAACTAGAACAAAGCACCGGAGAACAAAGAACGGACCTCCAAACAGCATAAACGGTGAGATGTAGTGAAAGGTGCACAGTACACGTCAGAAAAAGTCCACACACACTATAATGCAGTAATAACATGCTATATTTTTATATTTGTGTATTAAAGTCATAGTTTACAGGGAACAAAATGTGCCTGGTAGATTAAACGTTTTTTTTTGTTGTTTTTTTTTTTCATGTTTAATCACAAATTCCCTAAAATGACTCTTGCTACATAAATACTTTTTATTTCACAAGTTAAACTTCTGGATATAAATGATGTGTTGGACCTCAGATGAATTAAAAACAGTTAAACTCATGAACTTTCTGCACCGTGAAGCTCAAACATTCAAGAGACGAGACACAAGGACTTGATTTGTAATTTTAACCCAGACCCCATTTATCTAACCCACCGCCACGTTGATTCTGTGCTTAAATTCGAACAAACCTTAGCGTTAAAATAACCTCACATATATTCAGAGACATGATGTCATCCTGGTGATATGAGCATCAGAGAGGAAAACTGTTCTGCATGTTGTTCTAAAAGATTTTGGACAAACAGCGTGATTTCATTTGGAGAACTTGTCGAAAAAAACACATCTATGGTTTAAATAAGAAAACGTAGGAAGTAATGTTGGACAGAGGCTGTTTTAGTCTTTATTCTGAGGTAGATTAACGCTGTATGTAACACAAATGTTGAGTGTCATGTGCAATAAGGGGCAACATCATTTCTATTTTTGTATGGAGACTTGGTATTGAAAAAGGCTAAGTGTCAGGTACTGTAATGGCTCGGTCATGTGAGTCCATATGTCCCTTTTATTCTGCACCCAGAGGAGCATAAAACAATACGGCTGTGCTCGGAGCTCTCTGTCCGTCATGTCGTCCTCCCCTCCCTCCTCTGTCTCTGATTATCAGCGGACATGTTCGGCCATGTCCGGGTCTGTGTGCCACCGGTGACCCTGCCAGCATCACGTCCAGCCTCTGCAGGACCTGGCAGCTGCAGTCACGGGCCGGTTGGCGTAGGACATATGCTGCAAGTCTCTGAGGCCATCTGGACATCAGCATCCACGGCCTGCTCTCGCTGCTCTATCACTTCATCCCATCACCTAGTCTCTCGGCCTCCCTCAGTCCTTATTTCATCCCCACCACTCCCTTCACTTCCTTTTTCCTCTCCGTTTCCTCTGCTCCACCTGCTTTCTTGACATGTAAGGCGTCTCCATTCATGTCTTCCTGCAGTACAGAACACACACAGAAAATGAAAACAGACTGAAGAGAGATGTGAAAAACAGAGATAAAAGTATACCCTTTTATTTGACTCTGTGGGAGTTGACGCTTGTTGTGTGTGTTCAAGCTTTGAGTTGCGGGAGAGAAGAGCGAGTGAAGCCCACCAGGACATAAAGGCACCAAAATGCTCTTCAAAATAACAGTTTGGGTGGAAAAAAAAACAGTTAAATCAAACTGAGACCCAAGACAAGCAGAGTTTGTACTGTGCAGCAGTCCTCTGTGTGTGTGTGTGTGTGTGTATTTATCTATTTTTTTTTTTTACTGGACTATTTCGTTTTTTTCTCCGAGGATCAGAGGCCACTTCATAAAGTGATGTCCTAAATGGATGTAGGGAAAAGTACAGGACCCCCCGGGGTCTGCAGGCTGAAGGTGGTGGAGCAGGACAAAGTGGATTTAAAGTTTTTATTCATGTTGTGCCAAATCACAACATAAGATATCTCAGGGCACTTAACACAAGAATCCAACAATTCAACAATCCCAAAATGAGCGACAACTGTTTTTTTTTTTTTTTTTTAACTTTTGTGAGCTTCTGGAAAATCCTTATTTCAACTTCTGTCTGACACCTTTACTGGTTCCTATAATTTTACAAACTTGACTTATTGTTGTCGTGCACTTGAGTCCAAACCCCTTGAAAACATGACAATCAGAGGTGGGCAGTCTTCTGCCTCGACCGGTTGGGGGAAGTGGAGATCAGAGATGACTGAAAGAAGGTTCAGTTAAGGAAAACCAGACGGATGAGATGGTGATGGGGAGGAGGAGGAGGGTTGCACGTCAGGCGGTCTGAGAGGCAGAATTAAAATCATATTTAAAGAACAGGGACGAGAAACTGATCGGCTCAAAAACGTAGGCAGAAAGCTCATTCGGCAAATACGGTGGCGTCAGGATTATAGATGATTTGACAGCGTGGGAAAGTGGAAGTGACAAATCAAACTAGAGCAGCAGGAAAAGCACATGTTCACCCACAGAGACATGAAGTGGAAACATGAGGGAACAGATCTTCTTACTGAATGCATTAAGTTTCATTTCATGTGGGTTTGATTTGGAATCATAAATAAATTCAGACATTTATAGTCTGAATGAGGAGTCCCACTTCCACCACTCACTCACCACTGTGACGAGTGGGCTCTCATCTGTCACCGCAGCATTTCCAAATGCTCTAACCAAAAACCAGCAGATGTAGTGTTGAGGTTTCTCTGGCAGTTTCTACTTTCAGTTGTTTCCTGATTCCCACAGAGTCTTAAAGAAATAAACTGCATTTCCTGTCAATAATATGTGTTATGAAATGTTCTGTACTGAGACTGAATCCTGTCTGGTCATAGCTCCCTCTGGCTGCCTATAATTACTTCTGTGTTTGATCCCATTGTGCTTTTGGACCAACGTTGGTCTAACCTTTTCCTTCCCTGTGCTTCAGGATCCTCTCCTGTGTGTTCCTTCACCTGGCTGGCAGGCGAGATTTATCAGCCTTCATTCACGCTCCAGTCCTGCCTCCGACGCCCGCCTCTGACCTCACCTGCTCTGCCCAGCCAGACATCAGTCTCCCCTCCTCTACCTCACCTCTCTTTCTTCTGCCCAGCTCCGACAGCCATCTCCTCTCTCACCCCCCTCCCCTCCCCCAGCTCAGGGGGCCACAGCCAAGCTTGCTGCACGTAGTCACAGGACGACAACTGACCCCACACTGAATGGATGGGACAGTTTGAATGGTGGAAGAGGAACCACGAACACACACGAGGTCATCTCCAGGATTAAGGTACAACCGTGCCTGGTCGTACCATGTATTACTTTCTGAATGAAAGTAGGCTCCATGGAGGAAGATCCACAAAGGCTTCACTTTTGAAAGAGAATCTTAAAAAAAGCCCAACTGGACTTTGCTGAAATGCACGTTGAAAAGTCATAAGAAAGTCAAAAGGAAAAGTTGGACTGTTCTGAAATGAACATCTTTTAGCACATCCAATGTTCCTGCATTTAACTGAACATTTCAAAAAGTACAGTAGATAACAGTAGAGTCACAGTACTCAGTCCGTTAATACAAGTCAGAGTACTGATCCCGTTAACTGGAGTCAGAGTACTGATCCTGTTAATACAAGTCAGAGTACTGATCCCGTTAACTGGAGTCAGAGTACTGATCCTATTAATACAAGTCAAAGTGCTGATCCTGTTAACTGGAGTCAGAGTATTGATCCCGTTAACTGGAGTCAGAGTACTGAGCCCGTTAATACAAGTCAGAGTACTGATCCCATTAACTGGAGTCAGAGTACTGATCCTGTTAATACAAGTCAGAGTACTGAGCCCGTTAATACAAGTGAGAGTACTGATCCCATTAACTAGAGTCAGAGTACTGATCCCATTAACTGGAGTCAGAGTACTGAGCCCGTTAACTGGGGTCAGAGTACTGAGCCCGTTAACTGGAGTCAGAGTACTGATCCTGTTAATACAAGTCAGAGTGCTGATCCCGTTAACTGGAGTCAGAGTATTGATCCCGTTAACTGGAGTCAGAGTACTGAGCCCGTTAATACAAGTCAGAGTACTGATCCCGTTAACTGGAGTCAGAGTACTGATCCTGTTAATACAAGTCAGAGTACTGAGCCCGTTAATACAAGTGAGAGTACTGATCCCATTAACTAGAGTCAGAATACTGATCCTGTTAATACAAGTCAGAGTACTGAGCCCGTTAACTGGAGTCAGAGTACTGATCCTGTTAATACAAGTCAGAGTGCTGATCCCGTTAACTGGAGTCAGAGTATTGATCCCATTAACTGGAGTCAGAGTACTGAGCCCGTTAATACAAGTCAGAGTACTGAGCCCGTTAACTGGAGTCAGAGTACTGATCCTGTTAATACAAGTCAGAGTACTGAGCCCGTTAACTGGAGTCAGAGTACTGAGCCCGTTAATACAAGTCAGAGTACTGAGCCCGTTAACTGGAGTCAGAGTACTGATCCTGTTAATACAAGTCAGAGTACTGAGCCCGTTAACTGGAGTCAGAGTACTGATCCTGTTAATACAAGTCAGAGTGCTGATCCCGTTAACTGGAGTCAGAGTATTGATCCCGTTAACTGGAGTCAGAGTACTGAGCCCGTTAATACAAGTCAGAGTACTGATCCCATTAACTGGAGTCAGAGTACTGATCCTGTTAATACAAGTCAGATTACTGAGCCCGTTAATACAAGTGAGAGTACTGATCCCATTAACTAGAGTCAGAGTACTGATCCCATTAACTGGAGTCAGAGTACTGAGCCCGTTAACTGGGGTCAGAGTACTGAGCCCGTTAACTGGAGTCAGAGTACTGATCCTGTTAATACAAGTGAGAGTACTGATCCCATTAACTGGAGTCAGAGTACTGATCCCGTTAACTGGGGTCAGAGTACTGAGCCCGTTAACTGGAGTCAGAGTACTGATCCTGTTAATACAAGTCAGAGTGCTGATCCCGTTAACTGGAGTCAGAGTATTGATCCCGTTAACTGGAGTCAGAGTACTGAGCCCGTTAATACAAGTCAGAGTACTGAGCCCGTTAACTGGAGTCAGAGTACTGATCCTGTTAATACAAGTCAGAGTACTGAGCCCGTTAACTGGAGTCAGAGTACTGAGCCCGTTAATACAAGTCAGAGTACTGAGCCCGTTAACTGGAGTCAGAGTACTGAGCCCGTTAACTGGAGTCAGAGTACTGATCCTGTTAATACAAGTCAGAGTACTGAGCCCGTTAACTGGAGTCAGAGTACTGAGCCCGTTAACTGGAGTCAGAGTACTGATCCTGTTAATACAAGTCAGAGTACTGAGCCCGTTAACTGGAGTCAGAGTACTGATCCTGTTAATACAAGTCAGAGTACTGAGCCCGTTAACTGGAGTCAGAGTACTGAGCCCGTTAACTGGAGTCAGAGTACTGATCCTGTTAATACAAGTCAGAGTACTGAGCCCGTTAACTGGAGTCAGAGTACTGAGCCCGTTAACTGGAGTCAGAGTACTGAGGCAGTTAAAGAGAGTCAGGAGTTCACATGAAGATGATACAGCAGACACAGAACAGGATGTGGCTTCAAACTACTGCTCTAGATTCCTGATCTGTGTTGTGACTGAAGCATTCAGACTCAAGCAAAAATGCTTTTACTCATAGATGAGTATTTTTGGGTGAATTACTAATTCCAAACTTCCAAATCATAGCTACTCATCTTGTGTCCTTGCTCTCATCCTTGTGATTGTGGCGGCTCATTTATAATGTTCCAGCATTGTGTTTTTTTTCCTTGTCTTGGCCCTTTTCATCAGTTATGTAATCCTCCCTGATAGGCTGATCGTCCAGAAGAGGGCTGACTGAAATCGAACACATAGATTCATTACTAATCACTCATCAGTTTATCATTATTACTACTTTAACATGATACTTTTTAATCCAAAACATAACAAGATGTATTTGACAGGACTGTGTGTGTGCTCACAACAAACCAGTGTGTACTTATGTATGCAGCATGTTGGGTGTGATGTCTGCATCTGTTAGTGCTGCGTTAAAACATGACCTCACCGCTGGAACCCTGTCAGGTGGTTTTAAAAAGGGGTTCAACTCCCACTTCAGCAGCTCCTGTTTGGCTTCACGTTCCAACTAAAAAGTCTCTCAGGAAAAAAAATGTCCCTCCTCTTCCAATGTCTCTGCATCTGTAGGGACGTGCTGCTCAAATAAAGCACAAAATATTTAATGATGGCGGTTTATCCTGCTATACACAGAGGAAGCAGAGGATGATAAAGTGCCGGATCAAACTGGAATAATGTGAGTGGTCCTCCAACACCCCTCAGGTATAAAGAAAAAGCAGAGAGATCACTATTCTGACTGCTAAATACATGACATAATAATTACAGTCACTGCTGCTTTCAATAGTTGTATCAGTTGAGCAGATCAAATTAATTTAGAGAGAGGTGTGAGCCAGAGATTACACTTCATCCACAGATGAGACAGCTGTTACAGCAGCTTCACAGGTAAAGAACAGGCACTGCTAGCACTCTGATTTTGTTCATATCACGAGGTTCAAATTAAAGCCAAGACAATAATTAATAATTCACATAAAAAATATTCTATCAAAGTCGAAGATGAACATGTAGGAGCCCAAACTCCAAATGCTGCATCACCTTACCTACAACTAATGAGTGGACACTAATAATTTAATTTTTTTTTTTTTTTTTTTAATTTCACTTTATTAATCCCTGAGGGGAAATCTCTTCGCCTAATGAAGGTGAGAATAACAGTTTCCAGAGTTTTCTCAGACAGAAATGATGTAATATATTAAATTATCCTGAGATGCAGAAAACTGGGCTGAACTATTGATTTCATGTTTGTCTCAGCAGCGGCTGCAGCCAGAACTACATTCAACCGAGGTGTTTAGAGATTTGGGTATTTACACTCTCCTGACCTGTAATCAATATTTCAGTCTTGTCTTCAGCTGAAGTTAATTTAGTGACATCTACAGTGGTCCTTGAATTTGATATATTTCTGCATAAATATGACCTAAAAACATCATTGGATTTTCACACCAGTGCAAAAAGTGGATAAAGACAATCCAATCAAACGAACGAGATAAAACATGTTACACTCTGTCATTCATTTATTGTGGAAAATGATCAAGAATTACATTTCTATAGCAGCTTCTAAGAGTTCCTCTCTCACTGTTAAGTGTCATGAATCTACCATCATGAGAAGCTGCAAGGAGGAAAGCCACTTCTCTCCAAAAAGATCGTTGCTGCTTATCTGCACTTCACAAAAAGTCATGAGGACGAGGGTTCACTAACTTTAAAGCACCGCCGTGTTTCTGAGATCAGGCTGAACAAAGATATCGTGTGTTCATTTGTGAGCCAGCCGAGCCAGGAGATGGATTTTGTTACAGAACAAGACTTTCTGTTTCTCCTGCTTCTAGTCTTTATGCTAAGCTAACTATAGCCAGCTGCTGGTTGTAGCTCTGAGTTTTAGAAAGTGATCGTGGCATCTATCTTCTATTGAATGAGCATATTTCTCAGTTTTAGCAGCAGCTCCATCTGTGTCTACACAAGAAGCGTTCAGGGCTGTACCTTCCATATACATGCATGCTCCATCAAGGTCGAATGTGCCGACCATGAACCATATTATTCCTGGTTGGGGTTTGATTGACGGAGGGATTGGGGCTCCCTCCATCCTTTCCTGACATCTCACTGTCAGCTCTCTAATAAAGACCTGAAGCGCAGGTGTTTCCTAATCTTCGTTAGACTTGTTTTTAACCCCGATGTCTTTATAAACAACTCAACCAAAGTTCACACTCTAAAAGAAAAAAAACCCTGTTATTTCCCACCAAACTGATAAATGCTTTATATCCTAATTATTGTCAGAATAGCAGTAGAAAGTAATTCCAGGCTGAGTCAAAGGTGACTAAAGGAGAATACCATCCCTGAAGTGAACAGGCGTATTATATTCCACCCTAATGTGTGCAGATACAATCAGAGTACTTCAAAGAGTTGTGTAACATCCTTGGAAAGGGAAAAAAGACGTGATGAAACTTGAACAAAAGTACATTTCAGCGGCTGAGCTGTCATGCCCCCGTTGACCTCATGGGCGTCACATACAGCGACCCCCAAACGTGACGCTATCAGCTCTATGCAAAATATGCAATTAAATAACAAACAACCTGCTTTTGAATAGAAAATAGGACTAAAGAGGCAACAACAGGCTTTTCCTCCATCTGTCTCTTTTACCACCTCACCTCCTGCGTCTGTGTGTGCGGCCGAAAGCCCTCATTTGGATCAGAGTGCTGAATGTTTATTAGCTCAGCCTCACTGTGAGCTGCGGTCCTCATCTTGTTTTGCTGCTCCCTGTTGCAGCATCTGAATAGTTACAGTTCAACATGTCTTCAACATGTCTCCTTCAGCAACTTTTCAACATGAGAGTCGTCATTCGGTTCTGCTTCCTGTTAGAGGGGAGTCCTTTCTGATCTGTGCCTCCTGCAGCAGCTCCGTCTATTCACACACTCCGTGGGGAAAGGGTTTTTCTACTTATTCTGGTAATAACAAATCTATTAGAGCTCTGAAATCACATATGGTAATGAATGATATTGCTTTGGAACACAGGAATAATTTTGTGGATAATGTGAAGTGGAAGAAAGCCTGGCTTTTACTAAATCAGTACCTAATTCAAGAAGAATAAAGACGTTTCTTTTGAACTCAATCATAAATTCTATCTAGCCAAAAAACTATATTAAGGAAAAATTTAAGAAAGACATTAATGTAAAGTGTAGTTGACATTTGTGAAGAATTTAAGATGTACTTTCTCCTGAATGAACAGAACAAACACTCATGTGTACTTGATAAATCTTATCAATATCATGGCCAGATACCATTTCCATAAATGTAAATTTACAGGTAAGAAGCCACAATTTATCGCCTTCAACAAAGAGTTCAATCAATATATTCACTGTGTTCTGTTATATTTGCTGTTCTTGTACTTCTATGCTTGTATGATTTCAATGAAGTGTCTAAAAGAAAAAGCAGCTCTGTCTATTCAGGAAAAAGAAAAAAAGTTTCACAAACTTTCAACAGCTTTGATTCACACATGATGTTCCAACCGTTGTTCGATCGATCGCTGTAACATGGAGATGCAACTGTCTGATAATTAGAGATCAAACTCGGGAAGGAGTTTCTACTGTAGGATGTAGGAGTTGATTCTTAAAGTTCAAAATAATGACATCCTTTTGTTTGTCTCCAGGTTGGTGTGAAAACAAGACCTGCAGAGCATCAGTCGAGCTTTCATTCAGCGCCACACAATAAATCTGGTGAAAGCTGACGACCGTTCTCGAAGGAGGACAAACCTTCATGTTTTTACTTTACATTTGGGGAAATCTGCATCGTTAAAAGACACGCTGCATTAGATTCATGAAGGTCTCGTTTGCACTGTAACTTCCGTACGGAAAACAAACCGTAAACCGCTGACTCGGTTTTATGAGGCAGGACGCGTAGTTGTAAGGAGTGTTTGTTTTGGCTGGTTTCTTGGTGGATTTATGGACATTTATCAGTCCGCGATGTCTGACATAATGAGGTCACATAAAAGAGAAAGTGCTGTTGATTCTAGCAGTGTGTGTGTGTACAGTGTATGTGTGTATTCAGATTTGACAGAATTTGCTTTAAACTTGCGTTTATAACTGAATCAGTCAGGAGAGATTAATGGCTGTTCCATCCACAGCTCACTGCCTGGTCAGGTTTGGATAATATATTTGGTTTCAAGGTCCACATCCTCTCAAAGTAAACCACAGTTTAGATCTCTGTGTAAATCACTGCCTGGAGGATTTTGCATGACTGTATGTGTCATGAGGGCTTGTGTCAGAGAGAAGAAGAAGAAGACCCATAAAGAAAGCTGTTCTCAGTGCTCCTGTTCTGCCCGTGACTCTTAGTCACCAGGCCCACACATGACGACCTCCAGCCTGTTACGGCAGCTTTTCAAAAACAGCTAAGCGGTAAATGGACTGCACTTACAGAGCACCTTTTTACCTTTACAAGGCACCCGTTTACACGCACGCACGCACACGCACGCACACGCACACACACACACACACACACACACACGCACACACACACACCAGCGGGGACATGCAGCTGCCATGTACGGCGCTCACCTCCGTCAGAGCAGCTTCACTGGAACTGTCTCTGCCTGCGAGGCTTCTCCCCGAGAGTGGAGGCGGTTGCAGTGACAGAGTAGCTCAGAGAGAGTTTTCACATTATTTCATGCTTCCATGGGAGGTTAAAGTGCAGTCAACACCTCTCCTCTCAACACAGGCTTTCTGAACCACTGGCCAGAGCCCCCCCCCCCCCCCCCACACACACACACACACGCAAAACTAATGCTGACCAAACTTTATCAACTAATTTAGATTTTTTTTCAAATTCCACCTGAAATATATTCTGCAGCTTTGATCACATATGAGTTTTTTTTTTTACATTTGATCGTCCCAAGCTACCGCGGTCCAGTCAGGCGGTGGCCCGGGATTCACTGCTGCTCTCCCATCACAGACCGAGGCTGACTCAGTTTAAACAGTCAAGCAGGGCAAAAAACACAAGTTCAGTCAGATTATCTGATGATTTGGAAACAAATCAACTGTTTATTTAGACAGAGTAAAAATATAAGTGAGCAAACTGTGTACATGCACACTTCTTATGGTAGTTCATGTTTGATTTGATTTAATGTGACCAGTCAACGAGTGATGGATCTGTCCAATGGACAACATTTGTTTCAGGTCCTTTTCCAGAGTTGTAAAGGGGAAAAGATTGAAACAGAATCTATTCTAACAAAAAAAACTGACCTTTTTGAATCATCATGAAATAGATCTTTAGTCTTTGCATTTTTATTAAAATAGCATTATATTCCTCAATCAGATGACTTGTATTTCCTTTTCAAGTTGTATTCACCAACACATTTATTACTTGTTGCGGTCAATCTGCAAATTTAGCAATCAACTTTACATCTCATTAACTTCAAGGGAGACATTAAGAAGGTTTTTTTTAAATTATTTTCAATTCTATATATTTAGCTGCTACACACATTGGGTTTCCCCTCCCGGTCCCCACACTGTCGCCAAGGTTACCCACAGAGATTGTCTGTGAATTAAGATGCTCACTCATACCTGCTTACATCTTTATATGTCTGTGGTTCGGATTAAATTAGCTCAGACCTTTATACTTTCATTTTATTTATCATATCACACATACCAAGCAGACTCTTGTGGACCCATGCAAAATAATCAAAATAAAAAAAGCTTTTTATTTTTTTGATTTTAACCAAATAAAATAGTTTCAAAATGTTGGCAAAAAAGGGATCCCAAACATCAACAAGAGAATTCTGATATTTTTTAACCTTTAGCGTCTCACACTACTGAAGAAAATGCAACTTGAACACTCGCTACCACATCATGTATTCACAGCCCTCAGAGAGGGTTTATACACACTACATATTTGTAGTGTGTATAAGCGAGGCCACATACTGATACCATGCTGTGGTAGACAACAAAAGAAAAAACAAAATCAATTTGACAAAGATCGCACCTGAATCAACCGCCTCAAAATGTTATTTGATAAGTCCGTATGATGTCATGATATTTATGTTTTTGGCAGTTTTGGTCCTCCATATAGAGCCACGACTCTGCTGATTTTAAATATCTCTGCAGCTATCTGCCCACTGTGGCTGTGAAGCTGCTGTATTGTTGCTCATGAGAATAGTTCAGCCAGAGAAGAAAAGCATCGCGACTGAGGGATAATGAAAACCACTCCAGCCTCAGAAAACATATTTTTACTTCTTCAAATGCAACAAATTAACCTTTTGATTAGGAATGAAGAGAAGGAAATAAACAGACAACACACGCCATGATTATCTGGATTTATTTAGAGGTAGTGTGTGATTGGATTTTTATTAGGCCTCTCGGTATCACAGTGGGAAGACTATATTTGATTAAATTTGTTAAAGCATGGAAATACAGTAAGCATGGAAATGAGTTTGTGATTACATTGCATATGCGTGACTGGCTGTGAAAGGAACATGGCTTTTCTGTTCACTCTTATTTACTTGTGATAATGTGACTTTTAACAGTCAATTTGCTGTTTTAAACCTCATAGGAGACACACACATCACTGCTTTTTGTAAAAAAAGAAAAAAAAAAGAAAAACTCCATCCAGTGGAGTTCTTCTAAAATATGAAGATTTGACTTGCATTTGGTGCTTCAGGAAAATAGTGAATGTTTTGGGGTCAACGTGTAGAAAAGTGAGATCTTCCAAATTTTTTGTCCAAAAAGAAAGCAATAGTTTATCAGTGCAATTGCTTTACACGACTGCATCAGACAGTCAGACCATTTTTTTGTTTCCTTTTGTGTTTTTGTCTTGATGGCTTGACCCAAGGGAAATAATCCACTGTGACATAATGAAATGAAAATCATCGTTAAACGTGTGTAAAGCACCTCTGCCATCCATCGAAACCAAGGACAGAAGCAGCCCAGTTGGTTTAAGTGCGACTTTATTAACTTTGAGTTATGATCTCTGAGAGTTTATATGTACAGAATTACTGCATTTGTTGCTTGTTGGGATTCTGTTGCATTAATATTTAGCTGTTTATTTCCGTGAAAGTCTGTGTAAAATTGTTTTAAGTTTTTTCTGACCATATCATTGAACTGCTTTTTGGTGTCTTCATTTGTGTTCTGTTGGACTTGAATGTCTCATTAAAGGTGATATTCCACTCTGTCAACCCATTTTAGGGCCTATGAGTTAAAAAGTGAAATTCTCGATGCCACTGTGTCGTCAAGGCTGCTGCAGTGAGGGCAGTAATGAACATATACAGTACATATGATATTTTCAGGTTACTCCATCTTTGATATTTAGTTTTATATAACCTTTAATTTTATGGTGAATTATTTTTATATTATGCATCACAGGTTACATCCATAGTGCACTAGAATATTGTGCAACAAGAATATACTGTGGGATCCAACACAGCTCTTCTGTCAGGGGGAGTGTGTGTGACTAAAGCGAGCTGATGGACGCCATTAGATGGCACTGCAGCTCGCTGCTTCGGTGGAATATCTGTTGCTCTAATGAAAATGTAGGACGTGGAGTACAACTGACCTCTGCCACCAAACAACACCCCAAGTAATCTTTATGTGTGGAACTGTGGCCCATTCCTTTTGAAATAATAGAAAATAATTTGTGTTCATCTCCCAGGAGAAAATAAAAGAAAGAAAGAGGGGGAGGTAAAGGAGGCAGAGGAGGAGGAGGAAGAGGAGTAGCAAGAAAATGAAAGAAAATTGTCACAAATACATGATTATCAGAGGTCTGAACTAGTAGGACAATTATTGGTTCCCCAAGTGGCATTTTTCAATTTATTAAAAGTTAGAAGGCCAAACTATTTTTGTTTGATCCTTATGGCCCAAAAGTTCATATTTTGCTGCCTCATAAAAAAAGGCAGCTATTCTCAATTAATTTGCAGTGTTTCGTTCAATAACAGGGAAGGGCACTTTAAGTGTAAGTGTGAACTACTACTGGTCTCCTGACACCTGTGGATTCATGGAAAAAGAACAAAAATAAAACCACACTGGACATATTTTACAATCATGCAGCTTTAAATCGTTACGGTTGGCAGCTCATCTTCCTTAAAAACATTTCAATAACTGTTCAGTGGCTGTGTGAGAATGAGCAGTGGGTACTGCATGAATTAGGTTACTCATTCCAGCTCCAGATGTTTCTGTTTACAGTACAGCCAGAGTGTAACTATGGATACCAGCTCCAGATGTTTCTGTTTAAAATATAGCCACAGCATAGCCATGGATACCAGCTCCAGATGTTTCTGTTCACAGTACAGGTACATTGTAGCCATGGATACCAGCTCCAGATGTTTCTGCTCACAGTCATCCACAGTGTAGCCATGGATACCAGCTCCAGATGTTTCTGTTCACAGTACAGCCACAGTGTAGCCATGGATACCAGCTCCAGATGTTTCTGTTCACAGTACAGGTACATTGTAGCCATGGATACCAGCTCCAGATGTTTCTGTTCACAGTACAGCCACAGCATAGCCATGGATACCAGCTCCAGATGTTCCTGTTCACAGTACAGCTACAGTGTAGCCACGGATACCAGCTCCAGATGTTTCTGTTCACAGTACAGCTACAGTGTAGCCATGGATACCAGCTCCAGATGTTCCTGTTCACAGTACAGCTACAGTGTAGCCATGGATACCAGCTCCAGATGTCTCTGTGTTTACAGTCCAGCTGCAGATATTAGCTACTGTAACCATAGATGTTTGTGTTTCTGTGTTTACAGTTAATTTGCACTGTAGCCACCTCCAGATGTTTCTGTGCATTTTTTTTGTAGAGATCTGTGGAAACAAAGTCACATTTATCAGGGCGACTTTTCCTTTCTCTACATTTTTTACGTTATCAGTCCAGATCCACACTTTCATTAGACCCCAGCCTGCCTGAGCAGGCAGACCTTCTTTGGCTGTCGGCTGTTTATTGGCAACAGTACTGAGTATTATTATAGAGAGCAATTATATTGTCAATTTCACCTCCCTTTCCTCCAGTGATTGTAATAATGTTGCACTGCCTGAGCACCATTAGGTGTCTTTTGAGCATGAGAGTTTTCAGGTGAAAGACATGGAGAGGTAATAAAAGTGTTAGCATCCCCTCGCATGCCTTCCATCAAACCCAAACAGAGCTATTACCTCTAACTGGGATTTGGATGGATACAACTTACAATCAAATTTACAACTTAGCAGATGTCACCGTTAAAGAGGCTGCTGGCTGCAGTGATGCCGTTTACCAAACGCAATGACTCTGAAAATACAGGTGGGACCGACATGTTTTTTTTTTTTTTTTGTTCAAAGTGGTTTAATGGACAGTTGTTTGCAACCCATTAAAGCCTCAGCAGGACAAATGAAACATTTCCAATCAAAATGTGTCAACATCACAACACTAACTTCTCTGAATAACATCATCTGGCACAGACATTTCACCCTGAGCCTCCAGGGAGGGTAGAAAGGTGCCTCCTTTGGAAAATGTATTGTGATAATTTATTTTTGCATGTTTAAATCTAAAACCCAAACTGTCTGCGATAAGATCCATCACAGATTATGCATCCATTTCTGTCAGTTCCCCTGTTCAATGAAGGATTGTCATATATTTTCTTTCAGTTTGACCTCCAGATAAAAGCGTTCCAGTAACTTAGATCAGTGGTTCCCAAACGGTGGTACATGTGTAAAAGGCTCCACTTGGCAGTTCATCAGTTGGCTTCAGTTTTGCATCAGAAGTTTTTGTTTCTTAAATACAGGCAGCGTTGCTCACTCTCACATTTTTAGTCTGAGACACCTGTTTCACTCTTTGTCTTGCTCTCATATTGCCCAAACTAATCCCAAATAAGAGGAGGCTAAAGCGCTTCTTTCAAAATATAGATGTTAAACAGGATTCCAGTCACAGTTTATAAGCTACAGTTAAAATGTAGTTGTAAAGCATCACAGCGTTATGCTCCATCACAGCAGTCTGGATATTTTATGTCAAAGTCTGATGTGTTTACTGAAGTCATAAATATGTTCTCTGTCAAGTGTTTTATTACAGATTTTTTTTTTTCATTTTACAGTAGTGTCATGGTTTTGGTTTGTCTAGTTTTGTGTTTTGGTTTTCTTCCTGTGTCCTCAGTCCCCGCCTCTCTCTCCATATTCACTCTGCCATGCCCACCTCACCTATCCCCAGTTTCCCAATCTGCCCCACCTGCAGATATAGTCTCCCTCCGGCAGTCCTAGATGCTTATTAATCAAAGTCAAACCCACCTGGTCGAAGCCTTGTTCACGTTTATGTCGTGTCAGGATTGTAAGGTCTCCACCTGCCTTCATGATGTGATGCATCAACACCTCGGCCAGAGCCTTGAATGGTGTGATGTGTGCTTGTCTTGCCAGATCTGACTCATTACAGATTTAATGGGAGGAGAGTGCAGTGTTTACGGTCCATAATGAAAGTTCTTTAAGAGAATACATTCTTCTGCTTTTACTCAAGACCTGATGGAGACAGTTTTAAAAGGTGTCTGAAGAAGCAGTGCAGAAACAAAAGAACAACAACAATATATGCAGCATTAATCTGTGATGTGAATAACTGAGAGCAACACAATGAATGTCTTCCTGGGGAGATAGTGTGAAACAGTGCAGTGTTGACCCCATATTTTAAGGATACAATACCCCCTCCTCTCTGTGACAACTTTCCACTCCACCTTCAAGTGTGGAAAACTAGGAGATGTTCAACTTTATGCAAAACACTCTCCGTTGTAGTGGAAGCAACCAATCATGATCCTTCTGATTCTGACATGTCTTTAATGAAGTTCTGTGACATTGTTGGCATGTCTATCGGTGAGCAGCGTTAGAGCTACATAGTACAGCAGAGAAGCCAACTACTACTTTGACACCCACTTCCCAACCTGCTTGGTCAGCTCTGTGAAGGTGAGAGATGAGCTGTGCATCCTACTTTTCAAATTCTGGCACTTTTTTTTGGTTTTGTTTTCAAGTGTTACTCGACTCTGAGTTGCACTTTTCATGTGTTAGCTGAAACGCAAGATGATCAGTGTCTCCGTGGAGAGACTGACGTAAGATGTACTCAGTTTGTGAAGTATATCAAGGAGTTCTGCCTCTTGTGTGAGGAGGGAACTGGAGTCTGTTCTAACCTGGTTGGCAGCACTTGGAAGTTGCTCAACCTTCTCCAGGATCCATAATATTAATTTATGTTTGCAGTGGATCTAGAAATTAATCATGTTTTTCACATTATAATTTGGCTTTTTTGCCATTTCAAACTGTGATGTTCAGTTTAGTACAAAACTCAGCTTCTATAAACTCAGTTTATAAGGAACATTAATAGTTCAGCTTGTATTTACAGCACAATGATCATAATGTGATATTTCTGTCATGGAATCCATGTAATGTGTGTCATGGCCGAGCTGACCGTTGTGTTGTTGGTCACCAGTGAAGATGAGATCTCTACTGATTTGGTCAGTGACAAGAGTGATTCTGCAATATGAAAAGTATTCAGACCCGTTTACTTGATGAACACGTTCATGTGCGTAAAATAAGTATTTTTTTTTTTTGCATTCTGTGAGTACCATCAAATCCCCGGTGTGTGTGTGTGCACACATCTACTCTCTATGATCCTATCACATTTTTGAGCATTTAACCCATCAGTCAATTAACTTGACTGGAATTGCAAATGATCCAGGCTCTGCCAAAGGTCACTTTCTACTCATTAATGGACTGGAAGCTGAACCACACTCTTCTCACTGCTCCATCGGTGCCTGTATTGGCTGAAGCCGTATTTAAATTAGTTGAAAAGACTGAAATCCCCAGATTGCTAAGAGATACTGAACATTATAGCTCAGTCTGGTTCTCACCTCTTCTATCTCCTCATCTGCTCTGAGCTCTTTCTGACTTCTTGTGCCACTAATTTAAACCTGTGTGGCGGGAGGAGGGTGTGGTTAAAGTTTTGAGGACATGAACCAATATTATTAGTAAGAGTACGACAATGCCACCTCAGGAATTTCACCTAAACAATATATTTTGCCCCACACAGTATCAAGAACTCAGGAGGCACTCCGTTTCGTTATACTGAGATGTGGTTCTATTACAAAACAATTATTCTTTATTATAACATTCAAAATTCAAAACAGTGGTTCAATCTGATTTCATCTTAAACACCAACTGCTAGTAAAAGAGCCTTAACCTATACAGTTATTTAAAAGAGATGTTCAGGGCTACGGCTTACCAGTGGAGGGGTGGACCATTAAAGGGGAGGACCCCAAAAAGAGGAGGCACCCCGATCACACGTGTGCACACAATCACACAATCACACTCTCACACTCACTCAAGCACATGTGAGGGTTCAGAACCAGGGGTGCACCGAACCACACAGCACACGAAGGGAGTCACCAACACCAAGAGGCACCAACCCACCACCTGAGGCCCTGCAGCTCCTATAGAGACAGGGAACAATTAACAAGGCTCCACTTCACAGAAAGACAAATAACAAGAGAAAACAAAACAAACAAAATAACTCATGTTAGCTGATCAGCAGGAGGGATTTAAACAAAATACCACGGTGGACCCAAACATCCCTTGTCAGAGTACAAACACAGTAAAATGTTTTTTAAAATGTTCTCTCCATTAAAACAACAGCGTGACGCTGACATGAAACAGCACGAAGCAGCAGTGCTGTCCAGAGACAAATCCAGAGACCAAAGCAGCGCAGCGCAGGGTAAGACAAAACCCGGTAGACAAAACAGCAGCGTTCTGAAGCGTGAGCAGGTGAGCTGTAGACGATTTCTGGCAAAGTCCCCCACCAAAAGTCATCTGTGATACAGGATGAACATCAAATTAATAGAAAAATAATAATTAACACCAAAGCATATAACACATTGGACCTTGGCATCACCACCTCCCTCTGCAGCTGGATACTGGATTTCTTAACCAACAGACCCCAGTATGTTAGGTTAGGCAATCACACCTCCTCTACCCTCACCATGAACACTGGCGTCCCACAGGGCTGTGTGCTGAGTCCTCTCCTTACTCCCTGTTCACCTATGACTGCACGCCTGTACATGGTTCCAATACCATTATCAAGTTTGCAGACGACACAACGGTGATGGGCCTCATCAACAACAACGATGAGTCGGCCTACAGGGAGGAGGTCCGGCACCTGGCGGTGTGGCGCGCCAACAACAACCTTGCCTTCAACACCGAAAAGACCAAAGAGCTTATTGTGGACTTCAGAAAGACCAAACGCTGCACACACACACCCATCCATATCAATGGAATGGAGGTTGAGCGTGTCACCAGCTTTAGGTTTCTGGGTGTCCACATCTCAGAGGACTTCTCTTGGACCTTCAACACCTCAACTCTGGTCAAGAAGGCACACCAGCATCTCTTCTTCCTGAGGAGGCTGAAGAAAATTCACGTCTCCTCCGATCCTGGTAAACTTCTACCGCTGCACCATCGAGAGCATCCTTACAAACTGCATCACAGTTTGGTATGGCAACTGCTCTGTCTCAGACCGCAAAGCACTGCAGAGGTTTGTAAAAACTGCCCAACGCATCACCGGTACTCCACTCCCTGCCATCGAGACATCCACCTCAAGCGCTGCCTGCGGAGGCCAACCACACACCCCAGCCACAGACTGTTTGCCCTCCTTCCCTGTGGGAGGCGCTATAGGAATCTCCGTTCCAGGACCAGCAGGCTCAGGAACAGTTTCTTCCCCTCAGCAGTCAACACTCTTAACTCTGCACCATGGTGATAGCCCCCCCCCCCACCAACCCCTCCCCTCCCCTCCCACACACACACCAGACACCTTCCTCCAATGACTATACACACTTACTGTTTATACTATTTATATATAGACTGTATATATCTGCATATATGTATATATGACTGCATATATCTGTCCATACTGTCCATACTGTTTATACTTTATTTATCTTAACACATTGCACTGCACTTTTACTGCTTTCTTTTGCACTTCTGGTCAGATGCTAAAACTGCATTTCGTTGTCCTAGTACTTGTACTCTGTACAATGACAATAAAGTTGAATCTGAATCTGAATCTGAATATAAACTAGCACAATAAAATCACCTACCAATCAGGCAACGTTTGTCCGCTCCAGAAGGGGGGAGGAAGGGAGTGAGGGGGTGGAAGGGGAGGAGGGCATGCAGTGCTGCTACCAGCAGCTATGGAAACAAGATGCGGTTATGAACGTGACACCATAATATAATAAAATCAGGAGTAATGGAGACCTACCGACGGTGAGCCGCAGGTGAGTCACCTGTGCAGGATGACGGGAGTCCAAGAGATCGTCTACAAAATCACAGACAGCCGATGTAACACCAGAAACGCACGACTGACAGAAACAACACGGCGGCACTCGTGCATACCTGCGACAGCGGTGGAAGTCAGGCAGACCGGAAGAGGGACATGCGTTTGACGTCAGGTGGAGCTAAGGGAATCCTCACTGCATTTATATGATGCACACCCACCGTGATTGGCTTGTGATGGCCTTGTAATTAAGGGATGACACCAAGGCCCAGAGAGTGACAAAAGCTCCCTTATGCTACACCTGCATTAACGTGTCATACATTTGAGGTCTTGAATTTTATCAAGCAAACAAGTAAGTCTTCCTTAACATAATGTGTGATCAAAGATATAAATTATTATGTTTGGGGAAAATGAGCTTCTTGTTCCTGTGAGGAAACAGAAATATCACTAGTCAGTGCAGCTAAATGGAGACACAAGACACACACATGGCAACAGAAATAGATCCTTTAATCTGATGATTTGGGGGACAGAGTCAGACCGGGTGGATGAGACCTCTGAAATTACTGAAAATGACCAAGACACAGGATTTCTTCCGTTATTTTTCTGGCTGCATGCAGTCATGTAAACGCTGTATTTTGCTTCCCATTGTTACATTGAGACCGATACAATATGGGCTGTTATGCGAAGCATTTATCTGAGAAATATAAGAAACATGAATCCAATCCATGCATCAATGAATTATTATTTTCTCTAAAAAACACTGTTATCCTGCAGTTTGTGTAAAATTGCACAGAGATGGTTACTCACACGGCTGAATATGAGACAGCAGCATCGCGGACAATTTCCCCGCCATTACTAACATCGGAATATAAATATCTATAGAACAAATTGTTTGGTCAATAATGTTCTCGATGCATTTCAGAGTTTCACCCTGAAATAAACATCTACCAACCGACTCCTTCAAACAGCCCAAAACGTTTCTTATTAATCTGTTTCTGTCGGGAGCCAAGCTGATGAGAGCTCTTCGTGAATCTTCTCATTTAGGGTCAGTGTCATTTTTGGGCCTTTTATAAATAAAATACCCCCCCCAAAAAAATCTGTGGAGGTATTTTCCCTGATTGACAGCTCCATCACTAACAAGCGCAATAAACTCCCAGTGCATGGAAACACCGTCATGGAGGTGGTGCTGCTGGAGGAGAGGAAACTTTTCTGTTCAGACCAAACACACTCAGACGTCGTCTACAGACAGTCTTCAAACCTCTGGACTGGAGATCAGTGTTGGTGTGCAGCCTGGACTACATTGTACAGTGAATGTTTGTGAAGAATGGAGGAGATGTCGGTCAGCAGCTGAACGAACGTCTGAAACGCTTGCTTTTTTAATGAATTTTTTTATTATGCCTCATTTTTGAATCTTTATTCCTGTTCAGAAAGCTGCTGAACTCATTCTCAGAGGTTCACCAAGGTTTTCAATGTGAGTTTTAGAGTCTCCAGTATACATAAAACTCTGTATTTACCATTATTGATTATTCATGTTTTTAATATTGTTCCCTTCGGTTCACATCGTGGTTCAGATTGTATTGATTTGTAGAGTTGTTTCTTTTTGTCTTTATTCATTATGGCTGATATTTCCCAGCTCAGTTCCACGTCAACTTGTATTAGATGTGATGGCATTCTTCACATGATTTAAATCAATTCACTACATCTCCAACTAGAAAAGGGTTGCATTTAAATACAACAATATTTAATTTAAATATTAAATGTTGTATTTCATTTAAAGTTTTGCAGATTATGCGGCACCACCTCATAGAGGACCAAGTATTACATTAGAAGGCATAAAACAAATGAGTCACATCAGAAGCCGTGACTTACTTTACCTGATCTCTGTTGCTACTTTAAAATAATAAACAGAACAACAACTCAGTCTAATTGAGGATGTTTCCAACCAACAAAGAATAAATGAAATGACTGATTATTAAAAGATGTAGCAAGTAAACAGAATTGGAAATTAAGTTTGGATAATTGTGAAAGAGAAAGTAAGTAAAATAGACTATTTCAACATCGAACCATATTATGAGCAACTCGTAAAGATGGTTTCAGACATTTCTGGAGCCTTTTTGGGTGGAAGCCACAACATCTGGAGGTGGTGGTAGAGCAGCTGGGGCAGGTGTGCTGCCTGTGTGGAGCTCTTACAAGTTGATGGTGGAGTAACTAATTGTGTTAACTGTTGCTGGCGAACTTTGAAGAAATGGGCGACAAAGAACCTTCCAAAAGTCTTCAAAGTGAAACATGATGGACATTAAATTGAATCAGAAGAACGGCAGTCCCTTAACATTAGTCACAGTTTGCAGTCATATGCATGTATTTAGCTGATGTAGGCAAGAAAAGTCATTTTGAGAGCACATGTCAGGAAGAATGAAGGAAAAACACAAAGAAAATAATCGTCAGACAGAGAGTGTAATAAAAAGAAGAGACTACAGGAGTTTTCTGGTTCGTTGCACTGGCTTGTTTCTTTCTCTTGTTCAGTCAGAGCGAGTAACTGTATGTTAAGATTGTTTAACATGTTTAAATAATCCCATTCTTGTCATTCTTAAAACAAAACTGAAACCAGTTCGGTATTTGAGGCCGCGTGGAGCCTTCAACATTGAGTTCATGTGCAAAAATCGCTGAACTATCTCAACTACCACGAGTACAGCAAGTGCCTGATATTAGAATAAATATAAAATTTCAGTCAGACAACTCACGTTTGAAACATTTATTGCAACAGCAGAACGTAGTTGGAGTTTGGGGTCGAGTCTTCCCAGCCTGTGTGACGGTGTGACGACCACCTCCGACCAGGTCGCCTGTCAGCAGCGTGTTGAGCGGCTTCACAGGAGGGTTTGCTGAGTGATTGGCTGAAATGGTTTTGTGGCTGCTGTGTCAAACAAATCTCAGGTTTTTTAAAAAATGTATTTGGTTAATCTCAAAGCTATCAGATGTCCTCCTTGAGTTTTTCTTTTAAAACAAACAAACAAGACGGTTTTAAACCCAACACAAAAATCAAAGGAGGGCTTTCTAGAACAATTCGCTCTGTTAAGGCTGCTAATGTTACGGGTCCCAGGAATGGTACTACAGCAACAAAAATGAATATCCTGTAGGACACGGGTAAAGTTCAGCAGCAATGAAGACATGAGGCGTTCAGTTCTTCCAGATTGCATCTGAGGAGTGAGCGGGAGTCACTCCCTGAAGCAACCTGTGCGCAATAGTTCCTCCTGAGGCGCTGCAATTCTTTACTGTCCCTCTGTACGGTCCATATGTCTCCATTACATTCTATAATTATTACTTAAATCCCTCAGGTCATGTTCTACATATTAAATCGTTCAAAATAAACAATGACAAATTAAATCATAAATCAACATAAATGTGGTCACATTTTTGGGTGTGCCACACTAACGTACTTCAATCAGTGAAATACAGAGCAACTATTGGCAGGACTGTGAATCACACCAACCTGTGTGAGACAGAAGTCCAGATCTCTGATTTTTGGACGTGTGTACATATTCAACACCAATCAAATGGTTTAACATGTATAAATAATCCTGTTCTTTTTATTCTTAGAACAGAACTCCATCGTGTAGTCATATGAATGCGATCCGTTCTTGTTTGAATAATAATGAAATTAATATTTGGTGTTGTACCAGTGTGAGACCACGTAGGGGACTAATGAAGGGTGTGTGTGTGTGTGTGTGTGTGTGTGTGTGTGTGTGTGTGTGTGTGTGTGTGTGTGTGTGTGTGTGTGTGTGTGTGTGTGTGTGTGTGTGTGTGTACAATGCGCTGCACAGCCACAATAGTTTACGTTTGTCTTTATACAGTTTAGTGGGCGTGACCTTCTATCTGTGTTGGGACATAAAATCCCCACATTGCAAAGTTAAAGACAAATATTTACCGCTCCGATGATGTGAGAGATTATTTTTGGATTTATAGCTTCGTACCTAAATTAATTTCAGTTGAGGTCCCCGAAGTTGTGTGAGTATACAACGTGTGTTGGTGTGTGTATGTGCTTTGTGGGCGTGTGCAGGATCATAACGAGCTGGCGCAGGTTTCCTCCGCTGTTCCTGACTCCAGTATTGGCCAAATATGGATTGTGCTAAAGGTCCCTATTAGCATAGGGCTCCCAGTGAAAGGGCTCTGCTCTCCCTCTGCATGCCAACTGGCTGTTTGAGCTCTCTGACTGAGGAAATGTCAGACACAGCGCTGCTATTTGCTACAGCTTCACTACTACACTAACTGCAGTGGGCATGTTGACACAGCGCAGCTTGGATTGGTCTCTTTGCTGGTTTTCGCCACACTAGCTGCGGGGGTTTGGGGTCGCACTGTTGATTTGTCCGTCTGTCAACTGGTCCAACACTTTGGTTTAGATTGAAATGTCTCGATGACTATCGGATGGACTATTGGAGCCATGAGAGTTGGCCCAGATCTCCATGTTCCTCACAGGATGAACTATAATAACATCGGTGAGCCCCTGTCTTATTATATATCAGGTCGAAGTATCCGGCTTCATTTCAAATCCAAACCAATTACAAAACAATCAGCCTCAGCTGTTGATGTTAACTTGTTGCGTGTCATTAGAAAATATACTGTACTTCCAAGACTTGTCCAGAATATATGAAGGTGGATGAGTTTCAGAGACGGCTCCTGTTGCACCGCGACGTGCACAAAGCAGGAGGAAGGCCCAACCAATGAGAGGAGCTGAATCTGGAGGATTCATTCTTGGAGAATGTCCACCACATCTTCTGTTATTGGAAGTGCGGCTGGTCTGACACCTCCTAAACTCATGTTCAGTAGCCCGCTGATGTTCATATACCTTGTACCATGTCTATGATTTCTCATTATCATGATTATAATTTGTTTTACTTGTGCAAGCAGTTCCTAAGCTATTAACATATTCTATCCAACCTTTTTGCTTTGATCAAGCTGTTGTTGATCAAATGCTCTAAACTTCAACGTAAAAATATTCCAATTATTGTAACATGACACAATTTTGAATAAATTGATGTTTTATTGAAATTACACAGTTTTTCATGTTTTTTTGTACACATTAAACAAACATGTATTTATATTCGTCACTGAACTTTAGATCTGGTTTTCTTTTGCTTTCAGGCTTCATTTGAAACCATGGTAACTGGATGTCGGAAATAGTTATAAATATAAAACCCACCTGTTGCCTGCTGGTGTCATGATCTGAGGTGTTTATGCGTTGAACATTCTTTGAAAATTCAACATGAATTAACTTTTAAGCTTTGTCTCGGTTCCCTGTAGTGAGTAAAGGGATTCTTCTTGTTGTAAGCATGTCTCCTGAGCAGTTTCAGTGGTTATTCCTGCACAGCAAATTTCTGGAGTGAAATATCCTGGAGTTAAACAAAGAGTTTGATTTTGGGAGTTTATCTTCTAAGTTAGACTCCAGCTTGTGTTCAGTGACTCTCTGGTAATATTCTGGTGTTCATTCGCTGAGTGTTGAGGAGCATCATTCAACACGACTCCAGGTGTTGACTGCACAGCTTTGTTGCTGTATTAGCATTTCCCATGATGCCTTAGTTATTTCTTTGTAACTCTTGAGAATAAAGCAACCAAGTTAAATCTAAGTGATGGGCAGAAATCCCCTCGGATGTTTCACCCTTTTGTTGCTTTTATACATGAAATCATGGTCAATATAATTTGGCTTTTTTAACAAGAATTTGCACAAAAAAACCCTCTTTAATATCAAAGTGAAAACATAGTTTTACAAAATAATGTCAATTAATTAAAACTATATAAGGTAAAGTAAATGATATCATACATATTCAGCCCCTTCAGTCAGTATTTAGTAGATGCACCTTTGGCTGCGGTCACAGCACTGAGTCTGTGTGGATTTGTCTCAATCAGGCCGCCACATCTGGACTCTGACATTTTCCTCCATTCTTCCTTGTAGAACAGCTGAAGCTCCGTCAGGTTGCTCGGGGATCGGCCGTGAACAGCTCTTTTCAAGTCCAGACACAAATTCTCGACTGGATTGAGATCTGGGCTTTGACTTGGCCGCTCCAGAACATTCACCTCGTTGTCTTTGAACCATTTCTGTGTATCTTTTGCTGGATGCTTGGGGTCGTTGTCTCGCTGGAAAATAAATCTTCTTCCAAGTCGTAGTTCTCTTGCAGACTGAGTCAGATTATCCTCCAGGATTTGGCGATATTTTTCTGCATTCATGTTCCCCTCTACCTTTACAAGCCTTAAGGGCCTGCTGCTGAGAAGCCTCCCCAGAGCATGATGCTGCCACCACCATGCTTCACGGTGGAGATGGTGTTTGTGGAGATGTGCAGTGTTTGGTGTTCGCCAAACATAGCGTCTAGTCCAGGGGTGGGCAAACTACGGCCCGCGGGCCACATCCGGCCCGTTGGTCTTTTTAATCCGGCCCGCCGAAGATTGGTACAGAATTGCCCAAATCAAATCATATCATAATTATGACTGCATTCATTTGACCTTGTCCTGTAACACCTGGCGGTCCACCAGGTGGCGCACTAGGCGCAGTGATACATTGACTTGATTTTGCAGCGGCCGGGCTGCTCTCTGTTGTTACTCTGCTGCTGCTCTGAACACATCTGCAACAATGAACGGGCCAAAGAAAAGAAAAGTCGACAGCGAGTCCCGAGTGTTTCATAAGGAACGGACGACTAAATACTTTTTCACTGAAGTCCGGTCGAAGGCTGTGTGTCTTATTTACCAAGAAACCGTTACGGTTTTAAAGGAATACAACATCAGCCGTCACTTTTCCACCAAGCATGCTAATTGCGCCAACAACCAGTCAACGCAGGAACGGACGGCGACTGCTCGGAGGTCGGCAGATCGTTTGCAGGCTCAGCAAAACACCTTCATCTGACAAACTGCCATCCAAGAATCAAGCACGAAGACAAGTTATTTGCTGGCATTCAAATTAGCAAAGACCAGCAAGCCTTTCTCCGAAGGGGAGTTTCTCAAAGAGTGCTGGTAGAGACAGCAGGTATCTGGTGTCCTGAGAGAAGAACAAATTAGAAAACATGAGCTCATCACGCAGGACAGTGACTCGCCGTGTTGAGATGATTGACGAAGACTTGGCTAGCAAGCTAAACAAAAAAGCGGAGTCATTTACATGATATTTCTTGGCATTGGACGAAAGTAACGACATAAAGGACACCGCTCAGCTTTGAATTTTTATCAGAGGGATTAATGACAATTTTGAGATAACGGAGGAGTTTTTTGCCGTGGAATCCCTGAAGGGGAAAACGCGGGGAGAGGACTCGTATGACGGCGTGTCGGGGGTCATCGAGAGGCTCCAGCTACCTCGGAGTAGCTCACCAACGTTACCACAGACGGATCGACAAATCTGACTGGAAAAAACGTCGGGTCGCTCAAAAGAATCCAGGAGAGGGTGAAAGAGGACAACCCTGAGCAGGAGGACATTTTCTTACACTGTGTAAATCCGTCCTGCAGCTCGACCACGTAGTGAAGCCAGTTGTAGAAGTGGTGAACTTTATTGGAGCGAGGAGACTTCACCATCGTCAGGTTATCAAGTTTCTTGAAGAAACTGACTCTGATCACCAGGACTTGCTTCACCACTCCAACGTCCGCTGGTTAAGTTTGGGGAAAGTATGTCAACGAGTGTTGGAGCTCAAACAGGAGATTATCTCATTGTTGGAGCTACTTGAGAAAGCTGACGATGTTCCTGAGCTGAGTGACACAGATTGTCTTTGTGATTTATCTTTTGCTGAGGACGTACTGACACACATGAATGAGCTGAACGTGAAGCTACAAGGGAAAGACCAGTTTGTCCATGAAACGTACTCAAACGTCAGAGCCTTCAAAACCAAGCTAGCTTTATTCTCAAAGCAAATGTCAAACAAGTCATTTGCTCATTTCCCCACGCTGGCTACGCTAAAAGACGTCCTCGACATGAAGACATACAGGAAATCACTGGACGACCTGCACGGAGAATTCTGCCATCGGTTCTCTGATTTTGGAAAAATTGACAAGTCCCTTCAGCTGGTGTCATGTCCCTTCAGCTGGTGTCGTGTCCCTTCAGCTGGTGTCGTGTCCCTTCAGCTGGTGTCTTGTCCCTTCAGCTGGTGTTTTGTCACTTCAGCTGGTGTCATGTCCCTTCAGCTGGTGTCGTGTCCCTTCAGCTGGTGTCGTGTCCCTTCAGCTGGTGTCCTGTCCCTTCAGCTGGTGTCGTGTCCCTTCAGCTGGTGTCCTGTCCCTTCAGCTGGTGTCGTGTCCCTTCAGCTGGTGTCCTGTCCCTCTAGCTGGTCTCATGTCCCTTCACACGAGACCCTGAAACGGCGCCACAGGAGTTGCAGTTGGAACTGATTGATCTCCAATGTGACACCGTCTTCAAGGAGAAGTTCAACTCTCTTAAACTGGATGAGTTTTACGCTTCATTAAGCGCAGCCAAATTTCCAAACATCCAGAAGATGTCCCAGAAGATGCTGGTGTTGTTTGTCTCTACGTACGTGTGTGAACAGACTTTTAGTGTGATGAACACCAACAAAGCACCTCACAGATCCCAGTTGAGTGATGAACACCTCAGATCTGTTCTGAGAACACAACAAAACTAACACCAGACTTCGATGCACTGGCAAAGAAGGTGATCAACAACACTGTTCCCACTAAAAGTGAATGTACGTATTAACACTGTAATGCCTTTTTTATATTTATGTTTGATATGTATGCATCTGGTGCTGGCCCGGCCCGTCTGTCAAATTTTAAAAGTCAATGTGGCCCCTGAGCCAAAAAGTTTGCCCACCCCTGGTTTAGTCTGAAGGACAAAAAGCTCCGTTTTTGTCTCATCAGACTAACGAACCTTCTTCAACTGACCTTGGAGTCTCCCACATGCCTTTGGGCGAATTCCAGGCCAGATTTCATGAGCTCTTTTCAACAGTGGCTTCCTCTTTTCCATCTCCCATACAGCTTCGACTGGTGAAGAACCCGGGCAACAGTTGTTGTATGTCCAGTCTGTCCCATCTGAGCCACTGAAGCTTTCACCTCCTCCAGAGTGGTCATAGGTGTCTTGGTGTTCTCCCTCACCGGTCTTCTTCTCGCCCGGTCACTCAGTTTGTGAGGACGGCAGCTCTAGGTAGATTTAAACAAGAGCCATACTCCTTCCATGTCTTAATGATGGATTTAAATGAACTCTGTGGGCTGTCCAGTGAGTTGGAAATCTTTTTGTAGTCATCTCCCAACTTATACTTTTCAATGATCTTTTCTCTGAGTTGCTTGGAGTGTTCTTTTGTCTTCATGTTGCAGTTGTAGCATGAATACTGATGAACCAGAGACTGGACCTCCCAGACAGGTGTTTTTATACTACAATCACTGGACACACATCATCTGCACTCAGGTGATCTCCATTTCACTAACTGTGACACTGCTGGCATCAACTCGCTGGACCTCTGTTGAATTAGGTCAGTCACTTTAAAGGGGGTGAATATTTATGCAAACACTTATTTTACACTATATATTTTTAATTAATTGACATTAGTTTCTAAAAATCTGTTTTCACTTTGACATGAAAGAAGCTTTTTTTGCAAATTCTTGTCACAAAAGCCAAATTATATTGACCATGAGTTCATGTATAAACGCAACAAAAGGGTGAAACATCCAAGGGGGGTGAATATTTTTTTATAGGCATTGTAAGTGTTAAATGTTAACACTGTGAAAGAGTTTCACATTCAAACAACTCAAGGTTAAAGTAAATTTACTCTTCATGGGAGTCAAGTTTGAACTCCCAAAGAGTTCAAGGTTCAACTCCTGAAAAGTGTTAAAAATCAACTCCTAGAAAAGAGTTTCTTTCACTCTGTTGAGAGTGAATTCGATGGTCTCATATGTAATAACGCAAAAAGAGTTGATTTGAACTCTGAGAGAGTTCATTCCAAAGATGTGAATTTGCTGTGTGCATAGTCTTGAACTCTATTGTGATTGTGTTTTTAGATGTTTTGCCAGTTGGGTCATTGTCATACTCTTTAGCCACTGTGGCTGGCAGGATATTCAATTCAATTCAATTTTATTTATATAGCACCAAATCACAACACAGGTTATTTCATGGCACTTAACACACTAAAGTCCTTACAGTTGATCTTTACAAAGAGATATGACATTTGACTGTGCATTGTACTGGACAAAAGACATCATTGCACTCAGAATATATCAAATGCATGTATAGATGATGTTGTTGAATCTCTGTGTAGCACGTGATGGCTTTCACAAGGCCGTCCACATCGGCAGTAATGATCCTGTTCAAGTGGTGCAGCTGCTGTGTGAGAAAACCAAAATTTTCATGCCTCTTACACATGTATGTGTTCCACTCTGAACTCTGAAGGTTGCAGTATAATAAGGAGAGTGAGTTACATATATATATATATATATATATATATATATATATATATATTTGTTCTTTTCTTCTAAGTGCAGGTCTTCCTCTTCCCAGTTGTGATGTGACTCACATCATCCCTCGAGTAAATGGTGTCACTCTGCTCATCAAGCCATCCACAACCCTGTTGTTACAGCAGGGAGCCAGACAGCTGACATCACACCCTACATACAGTTAAAGAGCTTTCTGTTATCATGGGAGTAAACAGTCCCCTCTTTCTGTTGTAGGATAAATGACATGTAGAAAAACTATAAGTCGTAGCTACCCAGCTGATGATTTTAGAAGGAGTCCCAGAGACACTTCCCCCTCTGTTCATTGTGTAAACCTCCCTCCTCCTTTTTCATCCTGTTTTCCAGAGCAGAGGGAGGTTGTCCTGGGTTACTGCTAAACTGCTTCAGTAACCAGCTTTAATCGACGACTCAGCCGTTCCCTTTTATAGATTCAGCCTCTCGGCGTGCTACACAGCACTTTCTCTCCATGTTCTTCCATTTCTGGCATCGTACAGAAGCGGATGGTTCAAATTAAGCGTGGACCCAGAGAGTGCGGAGAAAAGGGGGCACAGCTGGGCCTATTTAATTAAGATTACAGACATGTTGCCTCTACTTTGTATTATGCTTTGTATTATTCTTTCTTCCAAACAGTACCGGCTCAGTGAGCATGACGTGACTAATGGTCGTGGTCTTTCGGGCTATGAGGTGAGTTTAATTAACCACAGGAGGATCGGCGAGATGGATACTTCCTGCTTCACTCTGCATGTTTGCCAAACACAGTGGGCCACTGAGGGCCATTCAGGGAGACCCCTTTGGATCCCAGTTGCTTCTCTTCTGGCACAGGAGTGATGACCAGAACTTCAAAGGTAATGCTGGATACCAACACAGGAACAACCAGCCCGTGAGAAGCAGCTACAGCCTGCTTACTTCAGGACATGAACTGACACAGCTCCACTGTTTGGATCAAAGAAAATAAAATAAAATCTTCCTGAATTTCCCTTCCAGTGATTGAATTTAATCTCAACTATGGTCAATGTAGATCATGATATAGATCCCAATCAGGTTCCAAGACTGCTCCTGTTGGGCATGAACGATGTGCAGCACAGTGACGTGCATGGAGCACGAGGAAGGATTTCTCCGTGGAGTGACATTTGTGTTTCTGAGGGTCAAAACGTTACTGTCCAAAACCAAAAAAGCTGCGTCAGGTCAGGAGCCACCAGATGGGTTTTCTTTGACGTTGTCGGGGGTTACGCACCACAAATTCGTCCCCCAGAGTCAGACTGTCAACACAGAGAACAGAGAACCAGAACAACAGGAATCAAGAAAATATAATTTCTTCCAGAAAGTCAAACTACAAAGTTCTGTCAGTAAGTTCTATTTTAAGATACTAAAGTTCTACTGTTCAAGGTAAAGTCTGAAGAGGTGTGTTTTTAGTTTGTGGTGGAAGATGTTCAGAGTTTCTGCTGTCCTGATGTCGGTGGGGAGCTCATTCTACCATTTAGGAGCCAGGACAGCAAACAGTCGTGATTCCCAGTAATTCGTCACAAACTGATGTGCGTGCTTTGCTCAAGTTTCAGGTGCAGAAAAATTGCAAACCGAATCACTTCTCACAAAAGCTTGTGTAACTCAGGTGCTAATTTTGATCAAGCAATGAAACTTGGAGGATTTTGTCACAGAGGTTCAGGCTTCTCGGTGCTCCATGCAGTTCATGGCGCTGCGCTTTGTTCACGTGCAACTGGAGCCGTCTCACAACTCTTTAAACCACCCTCGTATATACAGACTCATAATACAACATGATATATCACAATATAATATCATATATTATGCAATATTGTGAACCCCCAGCTTATGAGATATTCTATGAACAGCAGCCACCTGCGATGCCAGAGCTTTTCTTTCTGCGATGTGGCGACAGACATGGCATCCTGTGACTGAACAGATGGCTTCATCACACAACCATGATTAAACGTGTTTGTTGGCAGTGAACATATCATGAGTGTGTAGTTGAAGGATTAAGTGGACTTTCTGAACTAGCTCCAAGGCTTCACTCCCTTTATTCATCATCATGGAATAAGAAATACGGTAGTCCTATTTTTTTCTAATTATACCAGGAAAGGACCACTGCATTGATACCAGAGTTGTTTTTTTTGCTTTTAATTTAAAAAAAAAAATGTCTACCTTGGTAATGCCTCTGGATCCCTGAGGAAGAGCTGGAAAATGTTGCTTTGAAGAGGCACAGCTGGACTACCTCACTCTCTCTGCAGCCACCGTGTCCCATCCTTCGATAAGCAGCAGAAAATAGATTTATTTGATTAAAAACTTCAGGCAGGTCTGCAGGCTACATTGATACGTCCACAGTTGACAGTTGGGTTTTAAAACATCAGCAGTGATCTGGGAAGACACTGATTTGTGAGAGCTCTTGAGCACTACAGTAAAACCAGACAGATTATCTTCTACATAGTGTTTCATGTGGTTAAGATGCAGGCCACCAGTCCCGGCCTCTCACTGACTAATTCCTCTTACTTTACCAAGAACAGACCATCAGAGGCAGACTGATCTCCACCAGCTAGTTGTTTTATTTATTTAATCGTCCCAGCCGCCTGCTAACGCATGCAGTGAACACTCATCTGAGAGAAATCCTCCAAGAAGTAGCTTTTTTTTCATCTTTCCTCGCGACAAGCTAGAAATGTTTTGACCCTATTTACTGAAGTGTTCTCTTAATTAATTTCTGCAAACTTCCGAAGGAACCATTGCAAAAAATGACAACACAAAGACTTTATTAATCAAAGACGTTTACCATCTAAACAGCGTTTCGATGCAGAAAACAAAGCGGCCCCTATTTAGCACTTAAGAGCTGCTTCGATGAGGCGGCGGATTCAGAGGTAACACGGTCCCTTGGGGGAATTCAGCTGTAATGGTGGTGGTGGTGAGAGCTGTGTGTGTGTGTGTGTGTGTGTGTGTGTGTGTGTGTGTGTGTGTGTGTGTGTGTGTGTGTGTGTGTGTGTGTGTGTGTGTGTGTGTGTGTGTGTGTGTGTGTGTGTGTGTGTGTGTGTGTGTGTGTGCAGGTACAATATAAATTTATATATCTATGCCCCCCTTAAAGACATCCTTTATGAGATGCCGTTGAAGTCTTACAATAAATCCTCAGCACAGGCCCTAGGAGGGAGGAAAAATATCTGCAAGCATCAGCATCAGTGTTTTGGGCCTCGCTGTGATTGATTACTTCTGTCCGTCTTCAGTTGGCTCTGCCAGAGAGAAATGTTCAGGATAGACAGGCACCTACTGACACCTCGTCCCCGGAGAAAAACGCTGCCAGGGATGAACCCTGTTATGCATACATTTAGCAAACAGCACATAGTCCCACTTTAGAAGCAGAGCAACACGGCCCAGCTCCGGGAGATTATTAATATCATTATTTTTGGAACCTAGTTCTCAGTTTTAACACTCAACATATGAAAGGTGTTTTGTGATGTTGGTGGAGAAGTCTGTGTGCCTCCGACAAGGCATGCTGACGGACTTTTGCACTCTGTAATGCTGATGGATCAATATTGATGCTGAAATGTGGGAAAAGCCTGATGTTCAGACATCGTCCTACAGAAGAAATTCAGGTTAACCTACATGACTGTGGCTTTGAGACTTTAACTCATTTGGCCTGTATATCGGTAGGTCTGTATGGGAATCCTGGAGCTTCCTCAGTGAGTGTACGCTGTAAACCTGCATATCAAGTTGTCTATTAGACCGCCCTTTGACGAGCTAGCGTTGCGAGGACATCACCACTGCTGACTGTCTGACCATGAGAGTAAAAGTTAGACAAAATCATTTGTCAAGGTTTAATTTCTAGCTTTAGTGGAAACTCTACGTCCCCGTCATCTTTCAGTGTTTCTGTGTTCCTTTTATCAAGACAAATATTTGTTTAACAATTCAACAAAATAAGGCCAAAACTAACTTTGACATTAACATTTTAAAATTAGAGCGATGATAAATGGTATTTTATTGTTCGTCAATTAATATAAAGTAAATAATAATGTGTATATGGACAAATTAACTCATCTATCAGGATGAAGTTGAAGTACACCGTTGGCAGGTCCCCAGTCAAATTTAATAGTTAGTGTCTTAATTCAACATCAATATCTTGCTGAGAACTCGATTTAACCCCCTTTTAAATATGTCATAATGACCATGGTGTGAAATCTGAATTTACTGCTCACTATTGAGATTATTTCATTGGGTGAAGTGAGTGAAGAAGGGAGTGATTAGAGACATAACGTAAGGCTAAAACTGAAGGAAAGCAGGTCTCTGAACAAACACTGCAGAGGGTGGAGGATTGATGATATGACGAGGTGGTTGGATATGTTGGCAAATGGGGACCTTTATATGTGTTCAAAGGGCGTCTCTGATGTTAGATGTTATTTTCCTTCTTCATCTCTCACCAGCCTCCCACTGACCCCTGGCTGATGACCTTTGACTTCTCCTCATTGGCTGTGACGACATGTTGTGATGTGTTGTTCACAGACTCGATCTGATCCTAGTGAGACTTTGATTAGACGTTCTGACAGTCCATCCAACCTCACTGAAATACTCTCTGTTTAGTTAGTGCTGTTTGTCAGTGGGATCCTCATCATCCTCTTATTTATGGGATGTCACTTGATAATTTCAACCCTCACACATATTGTTCAAACGTGTGCCTTTGAGCCTAAACTGAATTTTTTTTCTTCACTGACCCAAATAACTGCAGAAGTTTTAGTCTACAATAAAACAATGCAATCTTCAGGGAAAGCACAAAATAATTTTCACCTGTGCAGTTCCACAAACACCCCCCAAACACCCTCGGTAACGCAGAACAATTTGTTTTATACAGGCTCACATAAGCCCCGAGCTTCCTGTTTTCAAAGCTGAATAGAGCGGCATGGCAAGCAGTAATGTGTCGGAGCCAGCCGTGTCATTCAAGAACAAGAAACACAAGTAATGAAAGCCAGAAAGACAGCAAAGCAGCAACTCTCTCCTGGAGCCAAGAGGGGAAATGACACCAGTGCTGTGGCCTGCACGCTGTGACATGCAGTGTCACTGGCTGTGAAATTACTTCATCCCTCTGTTTTGCCTGAGGAGGACAGACGACCCGAGTGGAGAACTGGAATCCTTTGAAGGCTGAGAGCTGTGATTTAGTGCTGAACTTTAAAAGGACTGCTGCTTTTCTAGGCACCAGGCGTTGGTGGTAATAAGGAGGATATGAGGGAGAATTGGAGGAGGGATATAGGGGAGCAAAGGCCACTGTCTGGGCACTGGCCCCTCTGTGCCCCCTGTTATTTGAGACAGTGGGAATGCTGTGAAATAGCCTATGTCATTACAGATAAGCCCCTCTGGAACAGGTACACTCCCAGTAGACACAAGAGATGTAAAGCTCTGGCACCGTCGCTGCCTGAACGAACAGAGAAACCCAAGAAAAACACATCAAATCTCTTATATTGTGAAATTTCAGTGCATACTTGATAAACAGATTATGTCACCAGCATGTTCCTGCATCATGTTTGACACATTAAATGCTCAGTCGACGTGATGATCCTTCAGGGGTCCAGATTCTCACGTCTGTTGTGCTACAGAGAGGAAAGCAGCTCGCCATTTTTCTTAAAGTGCTCAATGTAAGACACTGCTGTGTGTGTGTGTAACTCGTTAAATTATTACATCATACAATAAATGTAACTGTGTTCTGCTACAGTTACAAAGAAAAAACAAAGGGGCAACATCTGATTATATTCTTTTCAGTAAGTAAGCTTTTATAAAATAATATTCATTCTGTTGCGTTGCATCTTTTCACCACAGATATGCCATCAATGTTGGAGGCCTTCTTTGATTGGTTCTGTGGTTTGATTGGTTATTTGAATTAGCATCACTTCTAATCTGCCACTCAAATCAATGTGCACATCTCATTGATTTGATTGACCCGTTGGTTTGTGAACATTATGAATCCTCCAGTTCAGATTCTGTCCGTCACCATCTTTGCTAGTTCGGAGCAGTTTGGAGCAGGAAGTGACCATATTTGGACGAGCTGGGGGAGGAGCCAGCGGTGGATCTGACAGATCTGATCGGAAACCTGACGATACTACGTCCCGCCCACCGATAGCTGTAACCTGACTGCACCGCAGGCCTGTCAATCAAACAGACACGCCCCCAAAACCAGGTCTTCTTGAATCTTCTTTTCTAATGAATGAGGGATTATTTTCAGATGGACCTCCAGAAAACTAATAAGAAGGAGTGACTTTAGCTAACAACACCGAGATAACTGATGGACACATTTTATTCACTTTGGATTTGATGAGAGAAGTTGAATGGGAGTCTATGGAGCCGGAGGCTTTTTGGAGCCGACCTCTAGTGGCACTCGCTGGTATTGCAGCTGAAGACACTTCTGGATCGGAACCATTTTACAGACCCGAAGCTACGAACACTTTTATAAACAATATATTTTTTGCTGCACATTGGGACTCGTTGAAGCGGTTGGTGGTCAGATTCAAATCAGACTTGGACTTTAGTTGTTATTGTTGCTGTCTGTGAACTTTTTGATCGCACCACTTCTGAGGAATCACCGTGTGGACGTGAATTCCTTTTCCATTTAAAGTAGAGCCGGCAGTTAATGACAAAGCTTCACTACATGCTGAGACTGAAGTCTTTCCTCAGTTGTAAGAGACACGACTAATGAACAGCTTTTAGAGCTTCAAATAGCCGTTAGTAAATTTTTGGACGTTTCATCGCTTACGTTTTCTTTTACAGTCATGTCTCTAGAATACATTTAAATTGTGGACATCAGACAAACAGCAGAGTATAAATTCTCTCGACACATATCACAGGTTATGTATCCAGCAGCAGAAGGAGAACGTTTTTGTAAATAGTTTGACAGGTGAGGCCAAGTTTGTTTCCTCACAGCAACACTTTGAGTAGCACATCCTTCACTGTGAAGCCACCCCGACTCCTCCTCTACGTTTACTGATGACACACTGCAGCTGGCTATAGGTTCTGGGTGACCGGCTCAGAGACTGGTAGCCTCTGTGTTGAAATGGCAGGCAGTCTCCAGCGGCCGGGAGATTGAGAGAGGGGGCACAGAAAAAGATGGTGTCATCGTGAAACAGAGGCGTGTTTGGCTGAGGAAGTCTTTATGAAATGTGTTTGTCTGTTTAATAGCAGAAGGCTCCGGCTTCTCCGACCCACAGCAGAGCCAAGAGGGAAGCCCAGGGGCCCGGCCAGCTCCGGTCTGAATGTTCAAATGTCACTAATGCGAGACACTGTTGATGCCTGACAGTAAATCACATCTGTGCTGTGAAATGAAATGAAATGCCAAAGGACTATCGTACGTCAAGTGGTTTAATAGTTCAGCTCATAAGAATGAAAAGATTTATTGAGTTATTTTTTTTTACTGTACAACCAGATGGGTTTAACAATCAATCAGTCAGTCATTTGTTTTGTCCATCCATCGAACACTTTGCCAAGAGCACCATAACTCCCCATTAACTGGCCACACCTGTTATAATCGGGGCCGATACCGATTATTGGTGATCAAGGAGACCGATAAACTGATATTTGGTGCTTTTCAGTCAAAATGGAAATATTTGTGTCAAAATTTGTAATAACAAACACAACGTAATCTGAATGACTTTAAATAAAGTCCTGCGAACGGGACGATGATCGGGGAAACACTAAATAACGAGTCGCTACGGTGTGAGACAAACTTTTATGAAACGCAGCGTGTCGTTAAACTGTTAAAAACAGCAGATACGACATGATTGTGGTGTTTTTGCAACTTAAGCGTAGAGGACCTTGGTGGTTTTAACATCTGCAACATCTGCTGTCTTACCTTTGAAACACAGGTCCTCTGAGCCGCTGAAGCTGTCAGCGTTGATTGGCCATCACTCGTCAGCCGTATCCAATCAGATGAAGCTGTGGGCAGGACGTTGCTCAACACCACAGTGGTGACTGCAGACTGAGAGATGCTGCATCAGAGCCGACGCAGCACATTTTGAAAGTAATTCAGTTTATCGGCGATTAAATCAAAAAACACCAACCGATAATCATGAAAATACTGGTCGACCCAAATGTTTTCCATTGGTGGCTCAAACACCTGCAGTGTTAATGTCTCCCACGGAGGGACCGTCTGCCTCACCATCCCTTTACCGTCCTTTCCATTGTCTCTCCTCTCAGACTTGTGACTCAGGAAGTCTTCTTCTGCTGAACATCGCTGCAATGAAGTGCACATTTATTTCCACAGGACTACTCCCTCCTTCCCGTGTCACTGCTCCTTGCCCCCCCCCCTCCCACGCTTCTGCTCCAGCCCTCTCAGGTAATATGGAGCTGACAGCTTTCATTCCTGCTCCAACAAAGATCACAGCAGACAGAGAGGGGACTGAAGCTCAACCATTGCAGTCCTCTCCCCTTTGACTGGCTGTCAACTCGGCTTTGCATCCTGCAGCGGCAGACAGGCAGACAGGGAGACAGGCAGACAGGGAGACAGGGAGACAGGGAGACAGGGAGACAGGGAGACAGGCAGACTTGCAGACAGGCAGACAGGGAGACAGGGAGACAGGCAGACAGGGAGACAGGCAGACAGGCAGACAGGGAGACATGCAGACAGGCAGACAGGGAGACAGGCAGACAGGCAGACATGCAGACAGGCAGACAGACAGGCAGACAGGAGACATGCAGACAGGCAGACAGGGAGACATGCAGACAGGCAGACAGGGAGACAGGCAGACAGGCAGACTTGCAGACAGGCAGACAGGGAGACAGGCAGACAGGCAGACAGGCAGACAGGCAGACATGCAGACAGGCAGACAGGCAGACAGGCAGACATGCAGACAGGCAGACAGGGAGACATGCAGACAGGCAGACAGGGAGACATGCAGACAGGCAGACAGGGATACATGCAGACAGGCAGACACAGACAGGCAGACAGGCAGACAGGCTGGTGTCAGGGCTCACACATCACTTCCATTCAGGCCCAGGACACCAGGATGCCTCTCTGTCTGTGGAGAGGCTGGTTGGGGATTGTTGGGATTCCTGTTTATTAAGCAGGCTGTTTTCTGTAAAATAAGTATTTATACACATTATATACACTCATTTCCTTTTACAAACACAGTATGTGTTGGAAGAAAACCTAACTGCTTGGATTGCAGTTTTCAGGTGTCAATTTCCTTTAATGAAGCTGTTAGCACACGTCCAAGCAGCATGATGAGGAGAATCAGGGCTGTATTAACAAAAGGTGCGAGTACACCTTACCTGATCTCAGATACTCCATCCAAAGATGGATGTTTTTTTTCTCTGCCTTAAAATTTAATCTAGAAACAAACAAAATGTTTATTATAGATGTTTTTGAATGTAACAACTGGAATGACTTTGTAAAACTTCAACAACTCGTGACCAGTAGATACATAATCACTAGTTTGTTTTTCACTTGATTAGAAATCAAACTTTATGACCATCTTATAGCTGTGTCTATAAACATTTAATATGTAAACACCCCTTAAACAACACAGTAAAACATACAATGAAATAGTAATATTTAATAGTTCAATATCAGGCTCCAGTCTTGTGTTTTAAACTTGTTAGCATTTAGATTTTGACAGACCTGAAGAGTTTTTCTGTGTCTCAGAGTTTGTAGATGACACGTCTCTCCATCAGCTGACTCCTGAACTGATTCTGAATCAGTTTCTGTCTCTTTTCCTGCGTCATCTTTTTCTTTCAAGCTTTTCATTTTTCACTTTCCACTGTTGCATCCTCTTGTAGTCTTCAGTCTCCTCTCTCTTCATCTCTTTATTCCCTCTCTGGAAATATAAAAAGCCTCAGTTTTAAAAAACGTAACGAACATCAGGCAGTACTCAGACTTCCATAATGTTAATTACAGTAGTTGTGGATTATCAGTTTAATGTGCTGAGAATACACTTTATGAACTGTGGAGTTATTTTCACACTTTCTATGAAGCATTAAGTATTATGTAGCTGGATTTATTAATGAGAATTAAGTATCACATTCAAAGATGACACCCAATTAATTCCTGCCAGTTGATCACCGACACATACTGTGAAAAGTGTTGGTGTGCTTTTCAATGCTTCATCAGAGCTGGCTTTGTTGGGGAAAAACTTTTACAAATTTGCATGATGCGAAACATTCCCCATCTAGTATTTTACATTTTTGTGCATTTATTCGTCATGCCTCTGGTGTGTAAAGATCTTTAGACCTTTAGTCTTACAGAGAACCATTAAGAAAAATCTTTCTTTAAAAAACAAAACAAAACATGGTTCTTCAGGAGCACATGTTTGTGGGTAGAACCTCTGTCCTTCTCTTTTAGACCCTTTTTTTCTAACTACAAAAACAACGCTACAAAAAACACAAGTGAATGTGAGTTTCAGTAAACCTTCAGTAAACCTCCTAAGATAGTATTTTTTCTCCATCTGTGTGCGTCTGTACTGTGTTGTAGGCTTCTTTGTACTGCGTGCTCCTCTGGGTGTGCTTGTGTGTGCTGCTGTGTGTTCGGATGGCTTGATGTGATGTGATTCATGTGTGATCTTGTGTTGAGGCTGCTGTGATCAGGCCACAGCAGGAGCTGCTCACAAGTCTATTTAGGAGTGTGTATCAATGTGTGTGTGTGTATGTGTGTGTGTGTTTACATCTGCAGTCTACAGCGTGCAATGTAGCTACATGGTCCCTGCCGGTGTGTCAGCATGAAAAAATAAAGAACACGTTATATTTCTATTGTTCAGTAGATTGTATTACCAGCTAAACATACAGGAAACACATTTTCGATCACCAGAAAGCAGATCAGTTTGAAACTATTAACTCTCCATGTGCCACTCTGATTATTACTCTTATTATCACAGTTTTCTCTCATCCAAACATGAAGCACGTGTATGAGTTGTGAAGCCCAAATTTGTGATCATATAATATATTAATAAAACTGATTTCACTTGGTAAATATGAAACATCTATCAATACTTAGTATGGATCCCTTTATTGTCGTTGCAGAGTGCAACAGAAGTTAGTACATTTACACATAACAAACAGCAATTAAAAAATAGAGAAACTTAAAACTAATTTCAAGTGAAAGATATGTATTGAAATATGATATGAAATAAATGTATTTGCTGTCACCTATTACACAGTAGGAGATATTGCACTTGAGGATTTTGCAATTTTGCAGAATTTCAGTTGTACAGCTGGGAATATATTCTGACAAAGGTGCAGCACCATCTGAGCACACTTCTGTAAATGTACCTGTAAGTATTGTAGTTGTCAGTCACACAGGTCCAGTTCTCACATGGCTCTGGAGAACAGCTGGTCTTACGTCTGTTTGTCTGTGATGTGATGGACATGAAGCGTCTAGCGGAGGGTCGCAGGTCGAAGACACCCTGTCCAGGGTTGGAGGGGTCTTTCAGCATGTTGGCTGCTCTAGTGAGCAGACGATCTTCGAGGCAGCATCGATGACCCTCTGAAGGAGGTTTGTCGGCCGCTTGATAGCCGACACCAGCAGCTTCTCCTGAAGCTCGTTGCTCCTGAGAATCCTCAGCAGGTAGACTCACTGCTGTTTATTGGTGACTACTTCTGAAATGTTTGTGGCCTATTTTGTGTGAGTAATCCAATGACCAGAAGATCCTGTTGGGTGTAGGAGGGATTCACATGACTAAACCTAACGTTGGTGAACAGACAAACGAAAAAACACATAAGGGGAACTGGAAAAGCTTCGAGCTGCTGCCTCTGCGCCATCATGCTCCACATCTGTAACATCTGTTTGTAGATTTAGATGTAACATCTGTTTGTAGTAATAGAATTTCGTTTTTCTTGAGTTATGGCTGGACTGCTGGATTGAAGGTCAGACTGAAGCCAGGAGTTACTGCTGTTGTGGTGTCAATAAATTAGTTGCATTTTGTTTGTAATGAAGTTAACGTTTAAAGTTTACTTAAAGTTTACTTAAAGTTTCTCGTGTTAACCGGTACTTACAGTTTGCGTCTGCTCTTTTTTCTGTTTGGTCTCTAACTCCTGAGTAAAACATTTCCTGTTTTATTTGAAATGTTCACCAGTTTCTTTCTGTGTCTGTCTGTAAAACAGCTGCCTGCTGCAGAGGAGGCTGAGAGTGAACCAGGACAGTCAAGTGAAAGTACACCGCTGTGAGAGCTGGTGATAGGACTGCTTTAGAGTCTCTTTTAAGGGTTCTTGCTTGATTTGATTACATAAATGAAAAGCCACTTTAATGGCTTAGATGACCTGCGACTTGAGAGGAACGGCACATTTATCAATCATGGTACACATCACTGCCAGCTGAGCAACCAGAGTGCAATGGAGGTTCCTGTTGTAAGATAGGTGTACACTTGATACAGCTGGTACATCAGCGCCTTGTGAGGGTGTGTTTGTACCTGAACATCTCTGTTTTTAGCCAGTAGGTGAAGAGAAACTGACTCTTAAAGCTAAGTTAATGTTCCATCTTTTTTTGTTGTGTGAAAATGAAGATGAGTTCGGTGGGTTTTCACACCTTCCTTTGGACCTCGTCCTAATCACCTGCAGTAAAGATGTCACAAGTTGAATCTACACTTAAATTAAAGCCGACCTACCAGCCAATTATATAAGAAGTAATTAAAACAAATACGATCCCTGACACTTCTCTGAAATTTAAATTCTGCGCCTGTCATCGCCACTCTTCCAGCGCTCGGAGCTTGTTAGCTTCCTAACCGCTGCGAGTTACATGGACTAAATTACTTCCCCTCATCGGTTGAAGGGAGCTCGATGAATCTTCTCCCCCACCTGTCGGTTGTGTGTGACAGAGAGGCAGATGGGAAGTGATTGAGCGTAAACACAGAGGGCTCTGAGGAGAGACGATGTGACAGCGTCCAGGTTCATCAGCAGCAGACACTGTAGACATTTACTGCTTCCACAAGCCTGGAACAGGTCTGGATTACAGTTCCTACAGGGTTGCATGAGACATGAGACATAAAAACAGAGGCTGTCTACGTTTATTTATTCTCATTGTGATCCCAATCCAAAATAACAATATCTGTAACTCTCCTTCATCTTCACAACCCCTGTGACCCTGATGATGGTGGGATGTTCTCACAGTAGATCACCAGACTTACGAAACTTTGGTCTCATCAAACTAGATCCTGCTACACCCACAAGGAACACGTCACCCAGTGTAACCGTGTTTCCTAGTCATGTGTTCTTGGTGGTTTTTCGGCTCTGTGGAGGAGTACGTTGCTGTCTGACAGGCTTTGGATGTGACAGACTTTAATGAGCCACTAGAGTCACTGTTGTCCGCTGAGAACTCTGCAAATTTTATTTTATTTTTTATTTGACCTTTATTTTACAAGGAAGTCCCACTAAGATCAAAATCTCTTTTACAAGGGAGACCTAGCCAAGACAGCAGCTGTACAAATTCACGATACTTAAAATCCTGCTGTTTGTTCCTTGCAGGAAACCGTAGTTTTAAAATCCTATCCATGTGTACGCCATGTTTCTAAAAGTACTCCATGAGGTGAGCAGCCCAAATCTATGTTATCTTAGTAAACCACCAAAGCAGATGTATGTCACCAGAACCTGCAACTTCTGATCTTGCAGGTTAAGGATCAATTAACCCACAACCATGCAGAGGTTTGAAAGCACCTGGTTTGTCCAGTTATGATCTCAACGTTTAGTCAGATGATATTCATGTATCAACAGGGTTAGAAAAAACACAGACAAGCAGCAATACTTTGCGTGAAAGCTTCCTTTTTTATGTTTGTTTTGTTGTTTCGCTGCTGTTCTTTTCTCTCTCTGCTCTCCCCTCTCTGAAACCAGTCCAGGTCTGAGTTCTTCCTGTTAAAAAGGAGTTTTTCCTCCCCACTGTCACTCACGTGGAAATTGTTGAATGGTTGGGTTTCTCTCTATAATGTTGTAAAGTTTCTATTTTTGTAAAGTGTCCTGAGATGACTTATGTTGCCATCTAGCAAGATTTAAATTGAACTGAATTGAACGTCTTTACAACTTGACATCACCAAACTCTAACTCGTTCCGCTGTAATTGATGTAAAGGAAATTGTTCACGACACTAAAAATAGATACGGTTAGTTCATTAAGATATCATAACAAAGACATGCCAAACCTAAACACTCATAAAGACCCCTCCTTCTTCATGACATGATGTCATGTCAGGATTATGACATCATGTCAGTCTTCTGCTTTAAGAAAAGTGTCGCTGACATTTCAATTATAGAAATGTTCCTGCTTGTTTATTCTCCTTTCCAGTCTGAATTTTTTCTTAAGCCCTCAGTGATCTCCAGTAAACACGGCTCAATCCAAATCCTTGTCAAACAGCCTGCATTGACACGAGGTAATGGGATGGATACAGTGTCATTCTTCTGGTTATCGAAGGTGGCCTCGGACATATCTGCTGCCCTTCTTGCAGTTCTTGGCTGCAGCGCAGCTGACAGGTAATTACTGTATTTAATGTCTCGTGGCAGAGGGAGGGAGTCATTGTTTGGGTTTGAGCACAATGAATGCCAGGCAGGATCAGCTGTGACATCCGCTCTCCATCCTCCATCCTTCATCGGTGACACCCCCGGCGTCCTCCAGCCTTCTCTGCTGAGAGCTGAGAACAGCTACAGTCCAAGTGAAAAGGAACACGCATGAATATTTTACTGCCGCTGGAACCACTGGGCTTTAATTTCCTAAAATAGGGCGTAAATGCAAGCACAACCTCCAGGGACACACGAATGGGTGTAACCAACACATTTTTGTGTCATTTTAGTGAGCAGAATCGCTGAAACATGGAGTCTGAATATATTATTTGTACCCTCTCACCACAACCGGTTGAGGTAGATGGAGATCATGTTGATGTTTCTGCCCTTTAATTTATATAGTTTATTTGCTTATTTTTGTGCACCACTTCAGTATTCTGTATTTAAAGTGGTTGTCTTCACCGCCCAACATGCAGCCGAAATTTGAATATGGGTAATGCCAGGTTTCGTATTAATGGACTGATTTAGAGAAATTGCAGGAGACAGATTGTTGCGTGAACTTATTTTAAAATGTTTTAATGATCATCTGTTATTTGTGCTGCTCACTCTGTGACTAAAAGCTTTTCAGCCTGATCTTTACAATAACAGAACAATCTCCACATGGCGACTATAGAGCGATCCAGGTCACTGCTGGAAGCTTTTATTCATATGAATGTTCCTTAATAACATTAAAATGTATTTCGATGCGTATATTAATCCTTAAAAGAAAACAAAGCAACAAACTGAAGCTGGCCAGACTGAAAGTGTTGAGTGATTTTCTATGTGTGCGCCTCTTCGGCCACCAAAGTTGTCCTCAAGCTTCAATTGTGATGAGTTGATCTGAGCAGGTTTTACTGCCCAACGCCACTTCACCATCACACCACCAGGCTGAACCGAGTCTCTCCTCCCACCTTTTAAAACAGCATCTGTCTGAAACATCGAGCCGAGTATGTCTTTGGCAGCGTCAAAAACAACTTTGCTCGCAGAGCCAAGTCATAGTCACGAACACTCACAAGTCCTCTGAATGCAGATTTGAGGTGATTTTTTTGTCACCATTTCTTTTAGCCTGAACTCGCCTGAACTCTTCTAAATTGTTTTAAATCAGCAGCAGAACAAATGAAGGAGCAATCATCTACAAGTGGCGTGGGCTTCGCAGCTCGCAGCGTTTATCTGCACTACGGGCCACAACACAGCCTTGAGAAAACTGGCAAGGCCTCGTAAATGGAGTTTTAATGTTTGCTCTATAATTAGACTAAACCAAGTTGGAATACAGTGTTTTGCCTGAGGTGACTCGTTAATGTGAACAGAATTATATTTCTGACCAAATTACCAGCTTCACTATCTAATCTGGAGCAGGATTTGCATAATGTTCCCTTTTAAAAAATTATATTAATGAATCGGGAGGACTGTGCATTAGTATACGTTTAACCATCACCCACCACAGCCCCAGTTCACCCAGTCCACTCATGCTTTCCTTTCTCCCTGCTTCCTACTCATATTTGGAGTTTGCTCAACGTACAGGGAATAATAAGGAGCAATGATAACGGTCTGTGAGACAAGTCAAGTCAAAATCTAAATCACTTTTACCATATTCATGAAGAGGTTGAGATGTGGGGAGGACCAGTCAGACATCAGAGTTAATCAGTCCTTCCAGGAATTAATGACCATCTATTTGCATGAATTCATTTTAATACAATTCTTTATATTTTATCAAGCATGTCTCATGCTTGCAAATTTGACCACTTATAGCACTTTTCCACTTAAAATTCTTTCACAACCACAGCAACAAATGATATCTGACCTCAGCATCATCATCATATTTACCAGTAAAATATATTACTATCATCATAACAATTACATAACTGTCTGCCAAGCAAAACAATCCTAATATTTTACACAGTGAGATAAAAACGCATTTTATAAAGTAAACACAACCCGAAAAAGTTTGAACTCTGTGTTCAATGTAATAAAAACAAAATGCAATGATTTGCAAATCATGTTAAACTCCAATCTAATTGTAAATAGACCAAAGACAACATATAAAGCGTTGAAACAGAACATTTTTATTGATTTATGAAAAATATATGCTCTTTTTAAATCTGATGCCAGCAACACGTCTCAAAAAAGTTGTGACAGTGTCATGTTTACCAATGTTTCGTAGCACTTCTTTTTACAACACTCTAAATGTTGGGGAACGGAGGAAACCAGTCTGTGGAGATTTTTAATTGAAATTTGGTCCCATTCTTGCCTGATTTACGATTTCAGCTGCTTAAATCATTGCATTTTGTTTTTATCTACATTTCACACAGCGTCCCAAATTTTTTGGAAACAAAATAAATAACAAACTATTTCACCGAATATCGATAGAAATATGTTGCCACGTGTAAAGACTCTGAGATTTGTGTGGAACAGCAGGAGACCGGTTTCCTTCCATGTTTGAAAGTCAGTGTTGCTCTCCGAGCCTCCACAGATACACTAGAAATGTGCACATGTGTGACCACCAGTGAATGGACCATTCAAAGTGCATTTGAAGATATGAGTACGTATGTGTGTGTGTGTGTGTGTGTGTGTGTGTGTGTGTGTGTGTGTGTGTGTGTGTGTGTGTGTGTGTGTGTTACCCTATAGACCAGCATTAGATGATTAATAATACAGCTGAGAACAAACAACACCAAGCAAAGATTACTCTTTTCTCTTTTTTCTCATTATTTGACTTCCTAGTTAGTCTGAGAAAATGTTGCTCGATGAAAAACTCATTAGTGTGCAATGTGTCCACTGAAAAGATGAAAACAACAACATTTCCACAATATATTCAAAACCAAAACACAGTGTTTGGTTTTAACACTTCTAAAATATACAAATAATAATGTTAAATATCATCCAAATTAAATTCCATGTTCGTGGATGCAGTCTCTGACACTGACTTTTTAAACGTGATGAGCTCTTCAATACTAGCTGCAAACATCTTCTCCAATGACCAGGTCTGTATATACACACACGCACACATGCACGCGCGCACACACACACACACACACACACACACACACACACACACACACACACACACACACACACATGCACACGCACGCACGCACATGCACGCACGCACGCGCACAGACGGTCCCGTCACAAACTGATGTGTACAGTTTCAGTTTAAACTACACTTTTTCCAGGAGTGCTTGGCCTCTTATTTTTGTCATATCTGCCCAACGTTTCCTGTTCACTTCCTGTTTTATTTTGATAACTCACCTTCTCGCCTCACTTCTGTTTGTCTTAACTTCCTGTCCTCTCGTCTTCCCACCTGTCTCTGATTGCCTTCCGCTGCCCTGGTTGTCTCCACCTGTGTTTAATTATCTCTGCGCCCTCTTGTGTATAAAGTCTGTGTGTTCCTTCCCTCCTGTGTCAGATCGTTGTTGTGTTACCGCTATCGCCATATTTGCCTTTAATGTTGTTTTTTTATTTGTCTATTATGCTTTTATTCATCGTATTTTCTTTTAGAAGCGTGCTACATAATAAAGGTAATTATTATAATTATTACCTGCCACGATCATCTGTTGGTCAGTGCATCCTCCTGCCAAACTCAACAATGTCTCTTCATGCTTCCGTGTCCTCTGTCCACAGCCCAGAGGCATGGCTGTTCCTGTGGACACCTCTGGACCCAACAGGTGGCCAACACCTGCAGGAGCAGCTGGTCCAGCCGACCATCTGCCCGACCGCCTCACCCACTCACAGTCCGCAAACAGGACCGGACCGCTGCGGCCCGGAGCCTGATCCCACAGGACTGCTGCTGAGGCAGGACGCTTCTCCAGGTTGTCAGCCTGGACCATATTGTCTTTTAGCTAATTCACTATATTTTCTACTGTTTTACATCATTTACCAGAACATGTCATTAATCTTTTGACTATCTGGGTTTCCATCCAGATGTTACACAGATTTTTAACAAATTTAAAAAAGATTGTCGCAGAAATTGTGAATAAATGCCAGATTTGATCCATGTTAGTATTAGAAATTTCTTCGTTCATGAACAGCTGGTGGGACAGATTCTCCAGTCAGGTCCTGTAAGTCATCGCAGAAGAAGAGAATATTCCTGAAAGAGCTCCGGTCAAAGCTGAAACAGTGAATGAGAACATTTCTTTTTGTTTCATTATTGTGAGGAAGGTCACAGTCTCATCACACAGATCTGAATTCTTTGTCTATTTTCCATCTCCGCAGCAGAACCGAAGCTTCAAGTATGTCATAATTAATTTACTAAATCTGTTTCCACTGCACTTTCTCACATATTGATTTTATCAATTGACCAGATTTCTACAAATTAGGCGTAAAATCCTTTTAACATTTCTTTATATATGAAGTGACCCCACAGATGGTGACACACCTACTCACTCCTCTACATTCACACATTCACTGTTAGAGCTGATTTCTGTGACAGAGCGTTAGTGCCACATTGAGAAAAATAATTAGAGGAGGAAGATTACTTTTATTTTGCATTTCGACAATAAATTGAAAATGTCGAGAATAAATAGGCTATAGTGACAATCTTGGTACTAAAGTTATGACTTGCTTTCACTGACAACCATATGCATTATTGTGTCGACCACTTTCTGAATGTATCTGCAGGCAGAAGATGTGAGGTGAGTTTGAAGCACCTTGCTGCAGACATTTACCAATTATTTAGGAAATCAGCAGGACTTTAGGGAAGTGTCTCTTGTTTTAGAAAGACATTCATTTGAAAACAACTCAAGCTTTATTTTCTCCAACCTACATCTCCATGAGTGACATGAAAAAAAGACTTAAAACAGAAAAAAGGAATATGATACTATGACTTGCAGAGCTCAGGAGTCCCCAAGGTGTTCGCTTTGGTTTCCTGATTCTCCCAGAGACAGCCTGGTCAAATGGAGCCAATAATGAATTGGATTACTCTTTATCAGTAGGCAGTGAATCTGCTGGCCCTGTGATTGAGCCCAGCTCTTTATGGCCAGTAATGATCATTAAACAGTGAGAGGGCTTTTCATGGTCTCAGCACCGTTTACAGATGAGCTGCAGGAGTCTGGTGATGCATATACTTATACACTTAATGGATGGCCCATAAAATGTAGATTTCCATAAACTGAACCTTTTGAGACACAAAGCTGGTCGGTTGTTTTTTTTAAATGGGACTTCATGTGAAGACCCTTGTTCAGGTGCACACAGAAGTAAAAAGAGGGTTAATGATGTGTGCTTGTTTTTGTTGTAGCTGAGATCCCTTACAGGAAAAAGTGTTCCATGTTTTCCACATGGATCACATGTATGACACATGTTTACTACATGTTTCAATATTTGCTAGCATGGGGGAAATATGTGAAAGCACATGGGAATCTATGTGGGCTGCACATATTACACCATGGACATTTTCCAAAGCCACGTGATCTCGTGACTTTTGCACGTGTGAAATTCATGTTGTTTCTCTGCATGTGATGGATTCTGTTTGACCACTGATGAACAGCATCCTCCTGACTGTGTTGTATCAATAAATGATAAGTGAGAAGCTGGATTTGATTTTGTGTTGCCGTTGCTGGTTAGTCACACACCTGGCCTGCCACAGGCAGCTCAAAAAACGCACACACGTGAAGAACAATGCATTTTAACGCGATGGCCAGATGCCTCGTTGGTGTGCTATTTCCTGTCTTAGGAAAGTTTTGGGTTAAAAAGTTCAGTCAAACTTCACATACTGTATAAATATGGTGGATGTTGCTGATATTATTACATAACATGTGTGCACAGGGCTGTGTGTAGCAACCTCAGGCTTTCTTTAACCCTCATAAACCGGCAGCACTTCACCAGTAGCAGTATGGTTGTAATGTACTGCGAACAGAGAGGGAAGTTTTCTGGTGGGTCGCGGAGAGAGAAAAAGTCACGGACCACATCAGTGAGTCGTCACCGCCCGGAGCTCAACAACCACAGAGACCCCGAAAGGTCACAGCTGGAATTGTTTGAGGACTACTTTTGCGTCACCTTGCAATAAGATTTGCATGACCTCACAGCATGCTTTACATTCCTTCAAATGTAAATTAGCAGTCGTGGTGTTGGTCCAGTTATAACGCGCTGCAAGTTAAGGGATCGCCTCTTCAGATCCTATTGATTAGAGTGATGATGTAACACATTATGCCATTTATTCATTACTCATTTGAAAAAGCTCGTGAGCACAGCTGCAGCTGCTCTGCCTGGGTGTGTCGGGTGAAGCCGGTGCTTGTTGTCCAGACTCCAGCTGCTGCTGTAGATCTACCTGGCACAGTAGCATTAGATAATTGATATTGACCATTTGACCATTTCTCAGCACAAACGCCTCCCTGCTCAGCGGTGGGAGTTACAGTAAACATATTCCTCACTTCAGACATCTCCCTCTCTCTTTAATTACATTTAAAATGCATCCAAATATGGTAAATAAGCAATTTATTTAAGTAACTTCAAGAAGAAGTAGACGAGGACAGATTACTATACCAATATTAAGTATTTTAAACAAATATTGTTTATTTTTTTGACAGAAGGTGCTGGTCTCGCTGCGTTTCTTTAGCTGAACCGAATAAATTCAACAGAATTTCAGTCAGCTAAAACACTAAAAAGGTTTCCTCGTCCGTAACATCCTCATATATTGGGATGCCATTTTTGCTGTTGTAAACATAATTCTTCGCAGTACAAGTGACGAGAAAAAGGTTTTGTTTTGTTTCTGACCGGCATCGAGAGCACGTCCCCCGACTACCCAGAAGTGGAGACGAGAAATCAAAGCTGAAACCTCCTGTAGTTCCTCCTTCACCAGCCAAGTCACTGTGCATGTACACGATGGCACTGATGCCCAAACAAAAACAGATTTTGCAGCTGCTTTCATCACAGACACACGTCATTTATGGGGAATATATTGCTTCATTTGAACGTTTACAATCAGCACTCATTGGTCAACGACATAAAAGTATTTTGATGTTATTTATCATATTTTTGTGCATTTTATTTCAGCTGTGTGTGAGTCTCCACTGTGTTTTGCTGTCATTGCATTAGTTTCTCTCTCCTCCTTTGCTCTGTGTGTTTAGCAAAAGGCCGAGCTCAGCGACGTCCACGCACACAGAGCGGGCAGAAGAGAGACAGGTGAAGTTAATGCTATCTAATAAACTACACTCAGTACAATACTAACTCTACTAATACTCAAATATTTCAAATTTAATGTCACATTAATCTCTACTTTGTTACATTTCAAAGGAAAATGTTGTACTTTCTACTTTCTACTCTAAAAACCCTTCAAATTAAAGAGCTTTATTTAAGATGAAAATGTTACATAGTTAATAGGAATTGTTTGTGGATAGACAAACAAACTTTCTGGTTTTTGATTTCCCTTTAGAAAAAAACAACAAATGAATTTCATGTGTACAAAAACACACAATCACATGTGACCCCATACATGTGATTTTGCACGTGTGAAATGTAGTTTTGGAACATGTCCATGGTGTATAGTGAAACCCATTCAGATTCCCATGTGGAAACACGTACAGTTATCTTATCGATGTGAAACCCATTAGATTAGGTCTAATTACCCAAATGCAGACACACTATGGAGGCAGTGAAGCAGTTCCAGGTGTTTATTGTTAGACGTAGCAGATTGATTGGATGAAGGGGTAAGAGGAGCCTTTTAACTGCAGTCCAGAGGGAAGCTGGTGTGCAGCTCCAAACGGGTCTCCATCTGAACTGAGTGAGCAGGAACCCGAAGGTGAGTGGTGAGAGTTTTCACTATTTCTGGCACGTTACATGTGATAACAGGTTTTCCACATGTGCTCTTCATCCTAGCACATTATCATTACAACATATGGAAAACTTTTTCACATATTTTCCCAAGTTTTCATATGTTGCAACATGTACTGACATGTGTCATACATGTTCATGTGTCCCATTGGGAAAACATGGGTCGGTCTTTTCTTTGAGGGTTCTTGCAGTGTGCAGCGAGGGTTACAATTCAAATGTCTTTGATGGAGCTGTTGACACATTTTTTGATTTTTTTCTTTTTTTCTTTTAAGCTTCTCACATGGTTTCATTTTAATAAATATTTAAACAATATGTCACCAAAAATCACAGATAAGAAAAAATTCAAACTGTTGCATGTCGGGGGAGGCAGCGGGTCGAGGGTGGATGTGGAGTTTACCACAAAAACCTCCAGCAGCTACAGCAGTAACATGTTAAGACACTGATGACTCAGTAAGATGTCATATATTACAATAAATCAGACAGGAAGACGAACCAGTATTACTGAGGTTCTTTAAATACATTTGGCTGCCAAAACTTAATTTCGAAGGATTTTTTTTCCTGCAGGACTTTTACTTGTTTTAAAGTGTTTTAACATTGCTGTCCTCGTATCTTCATTCTTATTTCAGCCCTGTTTTTGTCTGCTTTGCTGTTTAAGGTGTGTGCCTCATCGCTCCTGTTCATCGTCTCAGAGCTTCCTTTCAAAGTGTTTTTTTTTGCCTTTGATATGTTCCCCAGGCTCCACTGTGGCCTCATCTAAACTGTCTGCAGATCTGAGCTGTTGAATGGGAGCTTTGAAGTGCCCCCTCCCAACCCCCCAACCCCCACCTCCCTCCTGGCCTCGTGTCTCCATACAGCCACACAAAATGGTAATTTCAGCGCTGCCTGCCACCTCTAATAGAAGTGACACACAGCGGTGAGGCTGATGGAAGGAGGGGATCAACCTGTCAGGACAGTACGCAAAGACAAAATTTCACTCGGACAAAGTGACAGCGTGATGAGAGGGTATGTAAAGGTTTCCTACCTCCCTGCTTTCAGGGGCTCAAAATGTCCACTGGCTGGTTTGACAATGATTTTAATGTAGACGAGAGTAGATTTGTCTGCTTGGCCGGCGCTCTGGAGTTAAATATTTGCTTCGAGGCCTATCACTACTCAGCTAGTTATCATTGTACCAGAAAGTTGTGGATATAGAAGATTTGCTTGGGTCTAATCTGGCTTCGATAGTTTTAACTTGTATACCATACATTTTGCCAGGGCAGATGTCTTTGTTACAGGATGTTTATTCTTCTTTTCCTTCTATAAGTCTGTCGCATTAAAACAGACTACCCTTGAACAAAAAAAATGCACATTTGAAACAGAAGAATATCTATGGATTTGATTATTTAAAACCCAAATTTGGTTTCTAATTGTGGCACAAAGTTAACAATGTGCAAAATGTTAAAAGAAGGAGCTCAGTCTTTTAAGAAATGATGTTCATACTGGACAATTCTGCAGAGCACAAATTACATTCAATGTCAATGTTCAGTGTCAATACAAGAAGTGTTGTGTTCTTTTTGTTTTATTCATTTTGCAAACACTTAAAAAAAATGAATTACATCTTTCTCAGACAACTAAGGGCCTTTTTACTGGTCTAGTCTAGAGGATGAGTGCGACACAACTCCTTGCTGCTCATGAGGAAGAGTAAACCTCAGTCGTTGAAGTTAACAAAAGAGGAAGCCATTTGTTAGGGAAAACATTTTCACAGTTTCCAGTTTTGCAAACTGGCTGTACAACCTCAGACCCATAAGGTGCAACACAATACGGCGGTATCAACTTTTTATGGCATACTAACATATTCTAACGAGATATTGTGACAATACTGTTTATACTGATATAGTTGGATGTTTCACTCCATACAGTAACTCATTCTGTAAAGCAGCGTCAGTGCTTCCTTTGGATAACCTCCCAACCACCATCACTTGCTGTCTGCTCAGCAGCTTGTAGGAGGAGAGAAGAAGCTACGCTGGCTCAGCCTGCACTGGATACTGGTGCGGTGCAACGCTTCCAGACAGCCGCCCAGGCTGCATGGTAGCGTCCGGGTGAAGAGGAGCTACCGTGGGCTACATTGGCTCGCACCGGCTACTGGGGACTGGCTAACTATGGCCACCAATGCTTGGGTTTTCATGGAGCAGCGCTTCCTGTTCACTGGAGGCAGGAATAACTGAATATAAGACAGAGAAAGAGAAGCCAGCAAAGTCGCTAGTATATCTGTTATCTTGCAAACAAGAAAGTTGCTGAATAAAGGAGAGAGCTGTGAACGAGTGTAAATTCAAATCATCTGTGCAAGATCGCAGAACGATCGAAAAACGGCAAAAAAAACAGCAACTACAGATGAGACAATACGCCTACCGTAGCACGTCACGATGTCACTCACTGTAAACCCAAATACTCCAAAAAGTTTTATATATAATAAGTAATTAAATAAATTAAATTTTCACTACTTATTATATATACAACTTTTTGGAGTATAATTTTTAAAAAATGAATTAAATAAATTAAGTTTTCACTAATTAAAAAAAAAATTAAGTTCCTGTGACATTTCCCTCCATTTGAGTTCAGTAAACTGACACTTTTTGATTGAATTGAACTATTTTGTGGCTTAAGTAAGAAACACTTAAAACTATAATTTAATTCTTAATGTTTCCACATTAGAAACTGGTATATGTGAACACTGCAATCAAATAATGTACAAAGTATGATCAAGAAAAACAATAAAGAAGGATGAGAGTTCTGGAGCCAAAATGACCCACAATCCTCTGCAAAGCGGACGATATGTCACATCGACTGAGCTGCCAAGAAAGTTGCTGCCGTTAATGCTCCGCCCCCTGTCACAAAAGGAAGAAAAAAGTATGCGATTCAGAACGCAGCCTGTGTGTTTATTTGTGGGCATACCTGCAGCTCATCAGGTGTTCGGAGGCTCCGCCTGCAGCTCATCAGGTGTTCGGAGGCTCCGCCTGCAGCTCATCAGGTGTTCGGAGGCTCCGCCTGCAGCTCATCAGGTGTTCGGAGGCTCCTCCTGCAGCTCATCAGGTGTTGGGAGGCTCCGCCTGCAGCTCATCAGGTGTTCGGAGGCTCCGCCTGCAGCTCATCAGGTGTTCGGAGGCTCCGCCTGCAGCTCATCAGGTGTTCGGAGGCTCCGCCTGCAGCTCATCAGGTGTTCGGAGGCTCCGCCTGCAGCTCATCAGGTGTTCGGAGGCTCCGCCTGCAGCTCATCAGGTGTTCGGAGGCTCCGCCTGCAGCTCATCAGGTGTTCGGAGGCTCCGCCTGCAGCTCATCAGGTGTTCGGAGGCTCCGCCTGCAGCTCATCAGGTGTTCGGAGGCTCTGCAGCTCATCTGCGGAGGCTCCGCCTGCAGCTCATCAGGTGTTCGGAGGCTCCGCCTGCAGCTCATCAGGTGTTGGGAGGCTCCGCCTGCAGCTCATCAGGTGTTCGGAGGCTCCGCCTGCAGCTCATCAGGCGTTCGGAGGCTCCTCCTGCAGCTCATCAGGTGTTGGGAGGCTCCTCCTGCAGCTCATCAGGCGTTCGGAGGCTCCTCCTGCAGCTCATCAGGCGTTCGGAGGCTCCTCCTGCAGCTCATCAGGTGTTGGGAGGCTCCGCCTGCAGCTGCTCCTCCTGTGGCTGACACAGCTGATCCTTATTCCACTAATCAACACTGCAGTATATCTACTGCTGGTCAAGAACTCAATCTTCTTCAGATCATTCTGTCTTCCTTCATGACCCAGTCGATGTGCGCCAACCTTCAGTCTTCACAGTGCCAGTTTTCATTTAATGGTGTCTTCAGCAACAGATCTGTACTGACAAGCTCCAGTCCTGCGTTCAGCCGAGCTTCAGCCTTCCTGGCCATCCGCTCCAGTCCACCTCCCGGTCCACCTCCCGGTCCACCTCCCGGTCCACCTCCCGGTCCTCCTCCCGGTCCTCCTCCCGGTCCTCCTCCCAGTCCTCCTCCCATTCCACCTCCCGGTCCTCCTCCCAGTCCTCCTCTCAGTCCTCCTCCCAGTCCTCCTCCCATTCCACCTCCCGGTCCTCCTCCCGGTCCTCCTCTCGGTCCTCCTCCCAGTCCTCCTCCCATTCCACCTCCCGGTCCTCCTCTCAGTCCTCCTCCCAGTCCTCCTCCCATTCCACCTCCCGGTCCTCCTCTCAGTCCTCCTCCCATTCCACCTCCCATTCCACCTCCCAGTCCACCTCCCAGTCCACCTCTCAGTCCTCCTCCCCAGTCCTCCTCTCAGTCCTCCTCCCCAGTCCTCCTCCCAGTCCTCCTCCCAGTCCACCTCCCAGTCCTCCTCCCAGTCCACCTCCCAGTCCGTTCAGTCAGCTAACATCACCGGTGACCTCCTCTCCTCCCTCATCGAGCCCATGCATCATCTTTACCTTCAGTTTTCAATAAATCTCTTAAACGTTCTCTGTTGCGAGCATGCTACAGTTGGAACCCATTCGTCTGCACTCACAACACATGTATTTTATTTAATTGCAGCCTGTTACATTGGAGGGAGCAGAAAAGTCAACAACTGACTTTTAAGTTCACTAACTTAAAAAGTTGGTGCAAATCAGTTGCCTTAATTTTATTGGAGTTCTGGTAACTTATCTGCATGTGCAAAACCCTCATGAAATTAATGACCTATCTACTTTTCAAGATGATCATAAGCACTCAAATCATTAACTTAGGGAAGAAAAACAGATGTTGCATTTATATGTATGTTTCTCCTCAGATGAGACTGACCTCCACAACAAGAGGAAGAGGAAATATGAATGTCTTTCAGTTTGTTTGGAGTTCTTCAGTTTACTTCACTCACTTCTGTTGAGTGTTTACCGCCAGAGATAAACAGGAGGAAGTGCATGAGATTAAAATTGCTACAGACCTAAACAGTAATTGCAATTCACTGGATGTGTCTTTGTTATTAGAGTCTAGGTTGAGTTGGGACTCCGGTCTGACACTCGCTGAAGACTGTTTATACTAATAGATCGGTTAAGCCTTCATCATTCATGGCATAAATGTGTTTGTATGGAAGAGTCCTTCCATAAACACACACACACACACACACACACACACACACACACACACACACACACACACACACACACACACACACACACACACACACACACACACACACACACACACGGGGGCAGACTGCTCCAGTTGTCTCGGTTCTCTGATTTATTTGGACTTTCAGCTTTCAATTTCAAACACAGTGTCACTCCAATATGTAACCAATTTGTTGGCGCAGCCCCCCATGCATGATTACCCTTTGCACTTAAAGTGAATTTCTGCCCCCTTTAAATCATCAGCATACATATGGAAAAGGCTGAATGCAAATCTGTTCTTTGACCTACATTTGTCTTTTCCCCTCCAGCATTTGGACGGTTTAAATGTTCCTATTTGGATATTTACAACAATCTCACAATTATTTATGACGCAGAGATGAAAGGGCTTTATGTGTGAAGTTCAACGGTATTAGTGTGTTTGTGTCATGCAACATCAGATTAGAGAGAAGAGGGAAGAAGGAAGTGAGACGAAACTTGACTCTGACCTAAAACCTCATTAGAACTAAAAAAGCAGTTAAACAAATGAGATAAAAAAATATGATACTTGGTTATTTCTTTAACAACAGACATCATCCATTATTACCGAGCGGCAGCCAACAGTGACATCACCCGTTGGTTTGTGAACATTATGAATCCTCCAGTTCAGATTCTGTCCGTCACCATCTTGCTAGTTCGGAGCGGTTTGGAGCAGGAAGTGACCATATTTGGACGGGCTGGGGGAGGAGCCAGCGGTGGATCTGACCGATCTGATCGGAAACCTGACGATACTACGTCCCGCCCACCGATAGCTGTAACCTGACTGCACCACAGGCCTGTCAATCAAACAGACACGCCCCCAAAACCAGGTCTTCTTGAATCTTCTTTTCTAATGAATGAGGGATTATTTTCAGATGGACCTCCAGAAAACTAAGAAGAAGGAGTGACTTTAGCTAACAACACCGAGATAACTGATGGACACATTTTATTCACTTTGGATTTGATGAGAGAAGTTGAATGGGAGTCTATGGAGCCGGAGGCTTTTTGGAGCCGACCTCTAGTGGCACTCGCTGGTATTGCAGCTGAAGACACTTCTGGATCAGAACCATTTTACAGACCTGAAGCTACGAACACTTTTATAAACAGTCTGTGATTATTACACATTTGTGGGAGGCTCAATGTTTTCCACTCTGATATGTAATTAACTTTTCTGGATCATAAGCTCCTCCCTCCCACAAGTTTTAGTTCGTACTCCAACACACAATGTAATGATTAGATATATAGTAAAACACACTTTGCTGGTTAGTGTCACAACATTATCTTTCAAAATTGCTATATTATCATATTAACCAAAATCTAAAGTACCGATTGGTGCAAGTGGATGATCACACATTTCCTCATAACTCAAGCTGCCTTTGAGTGATCCTGATGAAACCCACTGGGGACATTGTGTGTCCTCTCCTGAACAAATCCATCCAGTTTCACTCACATTCTATGAAGGGGGCGTGAGCAGCTGAAGTAGGATCGTATGTTGCAGGCTTTGTGACGATGAGACAAGTGTGTGTTTGTTCTCACTGCTTTAAAGTGATTTAAACTGGCTGAAGTGACTTTGATCGGCTTTGTCGAGCCTGAAACCCACTTGCTGCTTTCATTTTGGCCAGTTGAGCTGCCTCTGTCTTTTGAGCACAAAAGGGCTTGAACCCAATTATTGCCACTTCAGGCTATATTTCAACACTGTGTGTGTGAAGTGTTACACAGTCAGTCACGCATACCAGGACTACATATTGTTTTGCTGGCCACCATATCTCAGATATCCAGCATGGATATTTGCCATCTTTATAAAATTACGGCTCATACCGAACATGAATGATTAGACAGTTTGAATCATCATTTTATGTAACTTTCTCGTTCCAAAAGGTGCTAAGTTGTAACAAACCACAGCTTTCCTTCGAGGAAGATGAGAAAGGACAAGCTCTTTGAAAGGAGGTAACGATTGGACGTAAGTCAGCTTTCATAGATCTGCATATCATCTATCCACGTCAGCCGTTGTCAACATACCATCTGCTCCATCTCCTTACAGCTATGCTAAGTTCATATATAATCACTGCACCCCAGCCTTCCTCTCACTTCCCCATCAGCATCTCTTCTACACAAGCACACGAGCACCTCACAGAAAGCAGCCAATTATGTGAAATAAAATGGTGGGATATTGAGCGGAGTGTATGGATGCTGAATAAGTGAGCTGGATCAATATAGTAAACAGACGTGGAAAATAATTGATAAGACAGATTGGCTTTAGAGACTTCAATTAAAAAAGGCACTCTCACCGTGCTCCAGCTGAAATATGTCCATGTTTTGGTATCACGTTTTATTTTATTGGCTGTGAAAAAAAAAATCACTGCAAATGGGTAATGCAAGTGAAAGGCTTTTGTGCAACCATGTGTGAATATCATACATTGATTTGACATCAACATAGGTACTTGGCAAGGAACATCTGAGATTGACTTTGAATGGCACAGTGAAGACTGTATTTTGTTACAGCACTGTGAGATGAAGTAGATTTAATGAAACCACAGTGTGGAAAAGAAGAGTGGTGCTGAAGATGTTAGAAAATAACAAAACAGAAAACTGGGGAGGCAGAACTAATGTGTAAATCGTAGGTCTGCACATGGACGGCGGGGACATGTCCCCCCGCATATCTTGGAAGGACAGAATCGTCCCCGCTAACATTTCTGCGACCTTGTTTGCATCATCTTTGGAGTGAAGTCATATCAGATTAATTCCAATGTGGTCTCCCAGAGGCTACGTCTCCAAGACGACCAATTAAAGAAAGCTAAGCATTTGATTGGCTGACAGGCAGGGAGGGGTTTTCTAAAAGCTCACATCACATGTAAATGTTCTACTTTATGCCTGACACAATAAAGAACATGTCGACCAGTGTGTCGCACTGTCGGCTCACTGCAGGAAGGTTCTGGGTTCGAACCTCGGCCAACACATTTCATACTTTGTATCAAGCCGGCACCAAAAAAAGGAGAAAGATCAGGAGCTTTTTCACCACCCAGAGTGGAATAGGAGGTAAACCAATTGGCGAGTAGCCATTTTACTTCAAATTAACACAAACATGGTGATCTAACATTCGTTGCCATTATTTTCCACGGTGATTAGGCTGGTGATGTCAGGCAGCCAGCAGGTTTTAACTATAAAAGATAAAATGGGTGTAGATATTTAAATATGAGTTGGATTTCAGTCTGAAGGAAGCTGCAGATGTTGCAGAACATAAACACAAACGTGTTTATTTTTCATATTTAATGTTACGTTGATTTCTGGGAAAAGTAATGAAAGCTGCCGATATGTTGGCGACTGATGCACGTTATGATGTTATAGTTATTTCCGGTCAGTGCACAACGGCATTGTGCGGTTTCAGACAACATTCAAGTACTGCACAAGTCAGTGTACGAACATGTATGAGTACAATATGTGAGTGTACTAAGGGGAGTGCGTCATTTGTAACACAGCCTTTGTCTTGGAAGACACTTTTTTAGTCTAACTAAGGAATACCAAATCCTTTTTGTGATGTTTGGCTGATTGAAGGTGTAATAAGCATGTCACGTTGTAGGGGGCGCTGCGGGTCTAAGTATCCGAGTGTTATCCAACGCTAACTGGACGTGCTCGTCCTCTGAAAGGTTTCTTCAGTTCCAACTGACTGGAGGGGATGAGGGGCAAAATGTCTTCGAGAAATTTATATAATTTGGATAACGCGTAAATTAAGCATGAACTGCAGAAGTGAAAATCTTCACAGACGTGGGTCAACAAACATTACATTTTGTTGTAGCACAAACTCAGCTAATTAGTCTGTAATTTGGAAGGTTTTGCACAGAAACATGAGCAGAGTGTGAATGAGAAGAGTTTTAGTCAGTCACCTGCTGCGCCGCAGAGTGAAGGCACCCCGCTACATTCATTTACTCTAATGAAAAGGGGCCAACAAGTGGGCATAATACAGTCCAATTACTGCTCATTTACATTTCCAATTATCTTTAAAAGGTATTTAAGTTAATGGTTGACATGTGTGCGGTTGACACTTCCTCAACTCCTCATGGAGACACGGAGAGGCTGACACTTCAGTTTACATTTTTACTGACACAATAACAACAACACAGCTACAGAAGGGGAGGATCAATACGTTTCACGAGACAGACGGCTGATTTTTATTGTCGTCATAGCATTTGCTGACAGTTAAAAAAATATGAATTTGAGCTTTTTTCTTTGTAACCATAAAGAGTGTGTTCACACAGCAAATGGTTTTAATAGCTGCTTACAGAAATCATAAAATCAGTTGAAAACCTAATCAAATTCTCCCAATTAAGTCATCAAAGCATCGCTGAGAAGTCTCTAGGATTTTCTAGAGCCGAATGTTAAGATAAATCTTGATTACTATTTACGCGTCCTCAGAATGCACGCAGGAGAAGAATAGTTGAGCAGATCCCCTTTCACATTGTTGTTTTCAACTTTTATTTACTGTAAAGTTTCATTTTTTTTTTATCACTTTACAGAACATCTGAGGATGGCCTCTTTTTGTTCCCCCGCTCCTTTTTCCTTTCTCCAGTCAATTTTATTCAATACAACTGGCCCACTTCTCCGCACACGCACACACACACACACACACACACACACACACACACACACACACACACACACACACACACACACACACACACACACACACACACACACACACACACACACACACACACACACACACACACACACACACACACACGCACACACACACACACACACACACACACACACACACACACACACACACACACACACACACACACACACACACACACACACACACACACACACACACACACACACACACACACACACACACACACACACACACACACACACACACACACACACACACACACACTTTTTACGCCGATAATCTCAGCATTTTGCTGCCGAAACCTCGAGACGTGGAAACAATAGAATTGAAATGCTGCATGCTGTGCAGCAGTTCACAGCTGCCACGCTGCCGATGCTCGTTCATAGAAACATGCATACATTGGAGCCTGTCTCTAATCCTCATATATGTATTTGTGCCTGTGTTGCCTTATTTCCTTAATCCCAAAGGCTAACCCTTCTCTCAATTGTTTTAAATGATACGTTAGATCTTGCTTTCATGCTTAATTCAGTGTAGCGCTGTTGTTCTGAATTCTCAAAACCCTTTATTTTATATTTTTACTTCTACCTGCCAGCTCATTATGTGTGATGTGCAATGAAACAGAACAAACTCATGGATGTGTCTCTCAGAGATCCTCTGGGAACCTGCTAAATTTACATCTAAACACAGATATTGAACTAAAGAAAGATGCAAATTCCATTTCCTTGGGGTTATTACTGGAAGGCAGTGACGCTACGGGGAAAAGCTCAAAACATTCAGGATGAATTAAGCTGCTGGAAATGAGATATGTGACAGTGACTGAAGTCAGAGGCTAAATGCAACATATAGACAGCGTGTTCGACGACAAGTGTCCCTGCTCACTTAAAGCAGGAAATAGATTCCACCTAATGGTGCCGCGTTGCACGGCCTCTCTCATTCGCCGTCTCGTTAATGAAGCCGTTAGTTCTCATTTCCGATACCATTATTCTGTCAGATTAGATTAGATTGTGCGGGGGCGGGGGGTGGCAGGAGGGGGCGGGGTTATATGTACTTCATCTAAACCTGCAGCTACTGATGATTTTTGTCACTTTTGTACAGCAGAGACAAATTGTCAACACAACATTCGTGACATATTATCACATTTTACATTTGAACTTGTCAGCAAACAGTTGCTTTTTCATTCAGTAGATGAGCAACACGATCAGTGAGTGTTTTTGTTTACAATAGCTGGCAATTCTTTAGAACACTTCACCTTAATGTCGCTGCATGTAGACCATGTCATAGTCCTGCTTTTTTAAAATGTATATCCTGTTTTATTTTGAAATCCCTCAACCTGTGTGTTTCAGGCATTCCTGTTTTTGTGTTTTTCATAGTTTCCATATCTACCTGTGTACACATAACTAGTCCCGTCTCCTCTTTTCAGTTGCCAGATTGTCATCTGTCCCTGTTGTTTTATGTGATTTCAAGTAGAGTTTCCTTTCAATTTTGTATTTCAGTTCATTCCCTTTTTTGTATGAGTGCTTATTTTTGCCAGCTTCCTCCTCTGTAACGGTCTATCAGATTTGAAGGTAAACCATTGCTTTTATTTTTATCGTCTGCTTCCTGTCGTGTGTTTGGGTTAATAATTCCAGTTATGTTTTTTTTATTGGATATATAATATATATAATAACATCTTAAAACCAAAACATAACTTACTCTGAATATTATTTACAATTTAATGTAACAGAAATTATGACCCATTTATAAACTATAATACAACAGTGTGACTGTAGGATGGGGAGGAGAGGCTGTTGCTCAGACAGTAAAGTGGGTTGCATACTAATCATAAGGTTGGTGGTTCAATCCCCAGCTCCTCCTGTCCACATGCCTAAGTGTCCTTGAGCAAGACACTGAACCCTAAGTTGCTCCCGATGGTGTACCATCAGTGTCTTAATGTTCTCCTGATGGCAGCACCTGTATGGTGATCTGTCTCATTAGTGGGTGAATGGAAAACCATGTGAAAGCACTTTGAGGGTGAAAGGTGATAAAGCTATACAAGTACAGACCATTTAGGATAATATACTGTTACCTGTTAATAGTTCTGTCATGTAGCATTTTATAGTGACAACTAGTTGACCAAAATATTTGCTACACAACACACAAGCAAACAGTGCACAAGCAATTATAGGCATAACTCAAATAAGGATGTAATTTCATTTTAAGAAAATCTAATTTCACCTTGTGTAAAGTATCTTGAGATGTCATATGTTTTGGTTTGCCAGGCACGCAATCGCTGACTTGGACAAACAGGGAGATCCCCGGAGGGCCACGTTGGTCGTTGGATGAAATGGTTGTTAAATACAATAATCTTATAAATAGATCATGTAGGCTACACATGCAGATGTGTCAGCTGCACTGCACACTGCGATTGATACAGATGTTTCTCAGAAAATGATCTACACCACAGACACTTGGATGCTGAATGGTGAGAGTGACCCCCACCAGATCCCCAGGTGGTCTGTCCCATTTCAGGAGGTTACAGTTGGTCACCTGATTGATTTGAAGTTGTGAGAAGAAATAAAACAAGAATATGGAGAACAGAGAAACAAAAAAATAGAAGCTGAGGAAGTCAATGATGCAGCCAAATGTGCCAAAACTACTCAAATTAATTATTTAACAAAATAAATAATAACCTGGCAGCTTAGTGAAGGTACAGAACAAGCAGCTGCCACGATGTCAGGTATGCACAATGAGATGTATAATGCTGCCTACAAACCATAATGCTGTGTTAAATTAGTTAACAGCCTAACATGGTCACATATATCGGTTCCAATATCACTCCTATTCATACTCACGTGTAATACTCCTGACCTGTTATGCTTTAATAGTAGAAACGTACAGAACACACAAATGAACAATATATAATACGATGGCATGTTCTGCATGTAAAAGAAACAAAAATCAACATGTTTCAGTGGAAACATGTTTCCGTGTTTATTGAGTTAAAGCCTTTCATATTGCTGATATTATGATGTAATGCAGGTACAGATGAGTCTCATGAGCTATAGACATCTATAGAGACAATACAAGAGAGAGCAGAGTCGACTCGGGGACTCGTCACAGCAGCGCCGCAGACGCCTGAACCAGCTAGATGAAGGCTGGTGATTAGTTTGATTACTTTGCTCGCTCTCAGTCGGAAGATCAGATGAGTGTTTTGTTATTATCCTCAACAAACACCAGAACTTCGGGAACCAACGGCATCAACAAGTGGTTGACTTTAATGTGAAATAAACTAAACAAAACAGGAAAGTGTCGTCTGTTTGGCTTTTGCAACTTTGGTTCGTGATCGTCTTTTCATCAAAGGAGGCATGAGAGAGCAGCAATATATATTCACCAGATAATATTGGAACGATAGAGACGGAGAGAGTCTGGATGTTAATTTAGAAAGCAAGCAAGTGAAGAAGAAAGGTTAGATGATGGAGCCCAGAGTGGATGTTATTAAAGTTACAGGAAAATGTTGTCTTAGCTCCACGGGGGAAAAGCAGAGTTTGCTTCTAACCTGAAAAACATTGTTGTTAATCATTGCAACACTGTAGAATTGATTCTCTGTTTGATTACATTTGATTAGATTTGATTCTGGTCTCGAGCAAATTTGTCGTTTTCCTCGAACAGCATTAAAGCAGTCGCACAAAGAAAACCAAGAAGCAGCATGAAACAGGCGCAGAGGGAAGAATCTCTGTTACCCTGCTGTCTAAAGACACAATCAACAGAGTGATGGATGTCAACAGGAAGTTAGGCAAGCAGGCATGTTTTCAGTACAAGATATCAGTCATATCTGAGAGACTGAGTGTTCGGGTGGACTGTGGATCATCTGCAGAGCGACTGAAACAAGAACATCTGATGTTCAATGGATGGTGCGGCTTGTATCCAGCGACAGCACCGATGGTTCTCCACACTTCTCTCTCAGCAGGCTCCTCCTCAGATCCATACACTGCACACATGGTGCGTTTCACATCCTGGACTGGCAGACACAACAGGCAGCACTGTTTTCACTGCTTAATGATAGAGCAGTGTTCATCTGAGTCATACTAACGTATGCAGAAGTGGGAAGAGGTGAGTCAGGACTAAAATGCAAAAGTGTTTGGGTGCTTCAGGAATTCAGGTTTGTTTTTTTATTTTTAAATCTGCTAATGGACCCTATTTTCATGAATCTGGGTTCAATTCAATTTATTCTGTCCTCAGAGTAGGTGTCAGACCACACTTCGACAGATAGCGAACATACTGTTGTATAGAGAGTCAGACGAAGAAGTAAAGTTGAATGAACTTTTACTGTTTGTTTTCCTCTTTTCATGTACAACAATCTTTTAAAAAAAAAACTGAAATAAGGACAAAAATAAATCACTCAATCAGTATGTATGTCAAAATAAAATGTACAGAACACAATTCAATTCAATTCAATTCAATTTTATTTATATAGTGCCAAATCACAACATGGTTATTTCATGGCACTTAACACATTAAAGTCCTTACAGTATAACTTTACAATATTATACAGAGAAACACAACAATTCAACAATTCCCACAAAAGCTAGGAGGGAAAAAACGATGTTTTGTGTGCTGGAAACACTTGTATGTGTGGCCAACTTGTTTGGGGGTAATTTGAACACATCTGTGGCACAGTGGTAAAATAGGAAGAATGGATTATTAGAAGCTGTGTTACAGCCGATTTCTATCATGAACAATCACATCAGCTCCTCTCATCCCCTTTAAAACCGCTGTGACATATTTTCAGGTTGAGGTCTAATTCTTTGTGTCAGTAGGACTGAATACGTAGAACATCCACCCAACCTGTCTGTGGGATTTTGCACAGGTCTGTTCATGTGCACTTTGCCCAAAATTGACACCAAACTTGCAGTGCGTGAGTGCATCGTTACCGTCAGCGACCTGTCTCGTCACATCCAGCTCATGTCGACCCAACAAAATAGCAACTAGCAACAAGCACGGAAAAAAACGAAAATAATTTATGCTCAACCAAAATGCAAATCTGCTTCTGGTTTTATTCTACTTCAAAGTATAATAAAGATAACTTTCTACATGACTTTCTATAAAGTACTTAAACAGTAACAGGAACTTCCTGTTATTCTTTCAATAAAAATTCTGAAACATTTCAAACAAACATTTTTTCCTTCGGTAACAAACAAAATACCATTTTGTGTCCAACATTTTATTGAACAACAACCTTTGATCAAATCTTCAGAAAAAGAAAAAAAAAATTCACTTTCACACTGTCGACTAAATCCTTCTAAAAGTATACAGTGAGCTTCAGTTTGGATATGAAACACTATGAAATAACACGAAAGAACAAAAACACGATAAACCACGACAATTTCAAGGTTTTCATGCAACAATGAAATGTGGAACTCACATTTAACAAAGTCAAGCTGACCTAACCAAAATAACTTGTTATAACTTGTAGAAAAAATATATCGATGTTTGTGTTTCATGAGAGAAGAAGCGTGAGAGACAAACTTGATCTTTAGTATTTCACTTCTCTTCTCTTCTGGCATCTCTTCACAGACACATACGTTACTTCCATTATTATATACAGTCTGTGGACATGCATATCAAGACATTCATAACAGGCTATTTCTAATTTTGTTACACAAAAAATATATATATATATATTCTCATATCTTAAAACAATAATACTGTAATATAGTCAGTTCCAGAGACCAGTGGACGGCTCAGACATTTATTACTGTTACACACATGCACAAGGAAAAATAGATAATGGTCCAGCCATCCATCCGTCCATCCAGCCATCCATCCGTCCATCCAGCCATCCATCCGTCCATCCAGCCATCCATCCGTCCATCCAGCCATCCATCCGTCCATCCAGCCATCCATCCGTCCATCCAGCCATCCATCCGTCCATCCAGTCATCCATCCGTCCATCCAGCCACCATACATGTCGTACAGCTGCACTCATTTTCATTTTGTAACAGGAAATCACAGGTAATACCCAAAAGGCACACACTGGGAGTAGTTACCATCACGACCTCCGGGGGTGCCGGGTAATGGTCGGATACACAATTAACAATTAAGGTCAGGAGAGGACACGTGTGTCCATCTATTATCCACATTTTAACGACATCCACAGACATTAACAGCTGATGGAAAGATAATAAACAGCAACACTGCAGAACTTGCTTCACTTTTCTCATTTTATTTCTGGCAGTGTAAATGTTTCACTGCTCCACTGCATGTAGAACTGAAAGAATAATAGAGCAACAGACACAAACACCACACAATGTGAGTTGAAGATGGAGACAAATTCATCCCTGAAAACAGATATGCTGTATGTTGGGTGGGAAGAACCAGTGTTCGTCTTCTAATCATGTAATCTTGTTATTCATACTGCAACATTTAATCAAAACATGTACTTATTTGCATGTTTTGAAAATTCCTGTGAAATGTTAAATGTCTGTGGTGTTTGTTTCTGTGTGTGTTTATGGGGGAGGCTGGTGGCACCAGGAGGCCCGCGGTGTACCGAGAAGAAGGCAGCCGGAGGTTCACGAGGATCTTATTACCATTTATAAGGATTAACCACGATCAAGCATCCACCTAGAAGGCTTTATGTAGCATGCCGATGTATCAGGGGAGGCTTTACACGTATGTTCTGGAGATGAGTGTATGGCGGCTGAAACATACCTCCATGAATCCCAGAGACGAGGTTTCATACATCAAACCTCTGGTTGATTAGAAGCTTTACAGAACTGCAATTCCAACTCTTTAATTCGGAGACCGTCATAGAAGTTTGGGCATCAGTAGATGGATAACTTTGCTGGAGGGCTCTCATCAGGCGCACACTCAGCCTGTTGCGTTTGCTTAATGCTAATTTGGCCAGTGGCAACCTTGCTGATTGGGTCATTAGTTGCTCCCTAACGTTCTGTCAGACATTTCATTTCCTGTGCCCTCTGTGGGTTAATGAGGTGTGGAGCAGTGGGGAGCTGATGGTGGGGGTGGGAATATTGGGACAGTTTATTCTGCCAGTGTTTTCTCGGCTCCTCGGCCTCATTTGCATGGCAGGAGGAGGTGAGCACCTGAACCGCAGGGAGTCTCCCCAACAGCACCCGGAGAAGGGAAAGCTCGCAGAGAATAGATGATTTGGGCCAATTAGGCCGTCCAAGCGGCTACGAGACAGCAGCAGTTAAGAAGTCATTAAGGGAGAAGAGGGTGTTCATTTTCACAAACAGGGGAGTACACAAAGTCATATCCAGCTAAACACAGAGGACTCAGAAAACCCAGTGGCACATGGTTATCTTCTCCCTCCTCTGACTCCCCTGCACAGTTTAAAGAAACAGTTCAAAGGACTGTTGTGGGAATATGTCTTTTCACCTTCTCTTTTAGAGAAGATAAGATGAATATCAATCTCACGTTTGTAATACTGCAATGAAACCAAATCTTGGGATTTTTCTTACCCTTTCTATTTCATTTCTCCGTGTAATGTATTTGAGATATTTTGTGTGTTTAAGGGGAAAAAAATCAGATAAATGAATGGGTTGGAAATAGGTCAGATAAGATGAAGGCACTTCCATTTTAGCAATTGAATATAATTTCAATAAGGATAGATCATTTGGAAGTGAATAACAATATTTATTGAAGTAATGATAGTTTGAATGAAAAGTTTTTGCAATTAGATTCTGGCAACAAAAGGTGACTTCATAGTCTCAAATGAAGGAAGAAGAGAGGACAGGACCCCCAACAATAAATAACAAGTAATTTTACCATGCTGAGAATGATTCCACTCTGACAAGCAATATAATACCATTATTATACGATACCAGCTATATGAATGAGCAAAGCACAGAGAAAAGTTTCGTATGTGAAATAGATTAAATTATATAAACAGGGTCAGAAGGATGGAATTAAGTCCTAAATGAAGGAAGCGAAAGGAGAAAGATCTGAGCCTATGATGGAGGCTGAAGGTCAGAGGAGAGATGCAGGGACGTCTTGAAGACTGTTAAAAACCTGGGAAAGATACACAAGCTTGTTGTGAAGACTTGTTACAGGCCAGAAACAAAAGAGGGAGAGATGTGGGTCTGTGATTAAGGCGGGAGGGCCAACAGAGGCTGGAAGGGATGAGTTGATAATCCCCATTGTGTGACCACTTAGCGTGACTGCAGTTATTAGGCTTAGTGAAGCCAGATAACAAACAGATATCCCACGTACACCGAACTTGTTTCACAGTGCAGACCTCAGGCCTCGACTCTGGCTACTGGACACACACATGAGATTAGGAACGCTGTCACTCCGAGAGAGAGTGAATAAACATATTTCCTTCATTGCAGAACTATCCCTGTTTGACTGCTGTAAGTAAACTGGGCTATAAATGTTAAATGGAAAAAAACGTTATGATATTCAATTTTCAGAGCACGGCGAGGAGTTGAAATGGGATTCCATCTGCTCCTCACCGACGGGGAGAAGCAGCATCCACCTTTCCTGAGGCTTAGTCCTCTTTCATCATTTACACACTGCGTTTCTGACTGTAATGGGTCGTAATTATATGTGATTATGCTTAAACCTCCCTGGATGCATCGTCCAAAAGCAATAACATCATTCCACTAAATCGCATCACTTTGACTGTTCGCGGCGCACATTTTTTTTTTTTTTTTTTTTTTTTGGGGGGGGGGGGGGTGTTAAAAAAACTGTATATACCGTATATGCAGATAGTCAGATCATCCCTGCACAATGTGCAGAGAATCCTCATCTAGTGATGTTCATATCTATGATAAAAATGTGAATAGCAAATGCAGTCTTCAAATGGGGCGGGTGACAACACGTATGCATGCGGCCTCTTTGGATAATTGCTATCATTTAAATATTAATGTGGCTCCCTTGTCTGCAGTCGTGGGCGATGCTAGTGTCTTTGCATGCAGATGGCATCAGACTGAAAATAAAGATCAAAGACAAGAGAAATCCCATTTGTTCCACTCCCTGTGTAATGCCAAGGCTTTAGGAGAATCTGCCTGCTCGATTTCTGGGCTCAGAAAGAGGAGCTGAATGTGAGATGTGGCTGGCACAGATGGCAGCAGCTGATATCCAGTCAGTGAGATGGAGAATACTCTACAGCTGCTGCTGTTATTACGGTCGGCCTGACTTCACTCTCGGCTCTGCGTTTCTCGAGGAGAGGCAGAAATGGTGCTTTTAGCTGGTGGACTCACACATCATTACAATTAATACAAATATTTAAAAAAAGATGTTTGATCACCAAAACTGATCCACAGTTACAATACTTCCAGTGAACACACACCTCTTTCTGGTCTTTTGTTTGTTGACTGGTGATCTACTTGCATGTTCAATATCTCTCTTACTTTTTGTTAAAATTCTCAACAGATTCTCAGGAGATGGTTCCACAACCGTTTTGTTGCTTCTTCGAAGTGATTAGAAACGTAATAAATGGCTTGATGATGGTTCACTGCTGTTGAGTAAACACACTGAGGATGTTCAGTCAGGCGGAACCAATCAACCCATCTGCCTCATCTGTACCTGCTGGTGAGGGTGCAGGTGGGGTGAGACGACGGCCGGAGGGGACGACAACAGAGGCTCCGCCTCCTCCAAAGAAGTTCCAGTGAGAAACTGAGTTCCAGCGTGAGTCCTGTGAGGCTGAAACCTGTGAGGACGTCATCTGTCTTTTCTCCTTTGCCAGGAAGAGGGTGAGCACTCCTGTGAGAGAGCAAAGATTCTCTCTCTACAAATTATTTTAACATGCTAGTTTCTCTCTGCTCTGTGTTTCACAAAGGGACCGGCTACACACAGAGAGCGGAGCACTCGAGGGACAGGTGAAGTGAACGTTACTCCAGTTGTCAATAACTACACTCGCTGCTTTGTGTAAGGGGAATAAAAGTCAGTACATTTTTTAATGGACCGGCATCGACTCCAAACGTTTGAAGTTTGGGACAAAATTTCTGCGTATTTAAAATCCAACCTGAATGTGTCGACGTTGGGGATGATGCTAACGTTAGACGTTCTGCTGCTGATCATGCAAGTAGTCCTGTAATCTGTAATCCATACGTCCCAACACGCACATAGCTGATCATCTCTTGTCAGCAGAAGTTAGCAGTGCTTTATATGTAACTTTACTTATTCATTCATTAACTCATACTCACTTAAGTGTGAAATTTTGAAGTGCACAACCTATTATTCAACCGGGTATTTATTTAATTTGTACGTTGAAGGTCACAGACGTCTTGTAGAGACACATACTCCTGTGGTTTCTGGATCAGTCTGTTAGGCTGGTATTCATTTACAAAGCCGCCCAAGGAAAACATTAGGAAACATCCAAAAGTCATACTTTTTTAGAAAATGCTATTCGGGGAAATTAGCATTAAAAAACACGTTTGTCTTTTAATACTAAGCAACAGAAAGTAAAGGCTATGATTTGATGGGTTTTTTTTGTACCAAGTGATGATTAAAGAAACATATTGGTGAATAATCTCCGGCTGAGATAAGACTGTAATGACTCAAAAAAAAGACTCATATTTTTTGATATTATTCTTTTATTAATAATTACAAAACATCCTTTATGACTATAATTTTTCAATTGTGTGTCTTTTTCTTTTACTTAAATTTGTATGTATCAGTTCTTCTCTGTGGCAATTTTCAGCTACAACATTTCACGACAAGCATGTCTACTATAAATTAGTCACCGCTCACATGCACATTGTCAGTCTGGATAACAATTCAATCACTATTACATTTACAGGAAATGCAGCTGTGACCGTCCTTATCAATATATTACAGAACAGATTATTTGGTAACCAGTTTTCTACCAGTCAGATCCTGGTTGATCTATAATCTTAAAATATATTTTATGCATCACTATAGTTCCTCTGAATCCAGAATACGTTAGTTTATGTACAGAAGTTTGCTTGTTTCTGCTTTATTCAGGCTTTCAGGGAACTAGAAGTCAAGATGATGTCCCTCTCTCGTCTCCCAGTCTGTACATAGAGCCATTACATGTGTAATTTCAGTTTTGATTACACTACATATATTTAGTAATATGCTTTATTGATTACATACAAGCAAAGCGTTGATTGCAACAATAGCATCAGTACCTTCAACACTGTTCTGTCAGAGCTGTGGGAATCTCACCATCCACTATTCAGCACACAGAGTCAGAGACTGAGATGAGAAGAGAACAGAAGATTAGTCTATCAGGTGGCTTAGAGGTCATTAGCAGCGGGTTGACAGCTTCACTAACACCCTGAGAAAGTACTGACAGACCCTCCACTGTATCCTGCTGCAGCTGACATCTGTGCATTAATAAAACGCTGCGGAAATTACTGTCATACATTGTTTTCCATTTGAGTCCCACTGCTGTAAGCGAGGAGGAAATTGGGAAACGAAAGTGTGAAATGAAAGAGATGGAGTTTTTGTTGAGCTGGGTGCAAATGAAATGTCATTTCTACAAAGGTAGTTAATGAGATTTTACTCTGTTGCATTTTCACATTGTTGACTAAAGTGTGAAATTTGAGATGCGTAGGAATACTGGTTGTTATAAGATGTGTGTGTGTGTGTGTGTGTGTGTGTGTGTGTGTGTGTGTGTGTGTGTGTGTGTGTGTGTGTGTGTGTGTGTGTGTGTGTGTGTGTGTGTGTGTGTGTGTGTGTGTGTGTGTTGTTTTGCCATATGTGACATGTCACCACACTGAGTCTAAGAATAGGTATTCACATCTGCATTAAAACTCACATTAAGAACTGAGCATGAATATGTATGAGGAATAACTAAATGAACTTCATCTCTTAGAAATGAGGGAATATAATAGGCATCATACTCAACAAATATTTACTGTAAATGCTGCTACTTATAAATATACATAAAAGGGACTGTTGAATTAGACACTGCAGAAGTAAGAGATGCTCCTTGTTGAAATGGTTCAAGTGTGCGGCAACAATAAATTCATCAAAGACACTTTTCAAAGAAGCAATGTCTGCTTTCGAAGTCTCAAACAAAGAACAGACAACAACAAATAACATTTCTTTATTTTTAATCTACTCTGGATTTGCAGAAGCTTTGCTGCTGTTCACACTATAATGGCTCACCAATTCAAACTGGTGAACACTGGTCATCCTGCTCTGATCCGGTTGGACTATTTTCTATGATGTCTTTAGAAAGCACTGATCATCATGTTATCAGGATTTCTCTATGTTAGGTATCTTGTGTTGTAATTTGGAGCAATACAAAGAAAACTGCATTGAATCATCTCAATGTGTGATCACATTCATACTCTTCTGGGTCAAAGAAAAGAAAACAGATTATTTACAGGATTACAAATACACAAAAATCAGACAGCAAAGAGCCACAACATGGACTTTCAGGTGTTTTAGGCTCTGTGACTTATAGATAGACTGGAGCACTACATACTGAACATTTAACATAAGCATACTAATAATCTTTGGCAGGCTAAAATCATATATGCATGCTTATACACAAAGTAAGTCTTTACCTCCTTTGACAGATATCAGCTTGCAGTTTTTGTTTCATCCTTGATCAAAGATTTTTCAGCCTCTCATCCTGGAAATCACTTCAAGTTTTGAGACATTTTGAGACAGACTTGCACACACAGCATGTTTGAAATCTCCCCACAGATTTTTTAAAAAGGTTCAGGTCAGAGGCCTCTGAGGGCCAAAAGCTTGTGTTCATAGTTGATTATATATTTCAGACCATTGTCCAGTCTCTTTCACTTCCTTAACTGACTGCGTGACATTTACATTCGGACTTTGCTTCCCTCTCTCGGTGCAGAGTTTCCTGTGACACACAGCTCAAAAGTAGACTACTTACACCCCGACGCTCAACACAAAGACTTCTTTTTACCTCTACTGCTGATATTTTCCCCTTCAAACAGAACTTTGGGGATTGCAGCCAAAAAGCTCAATTTGAACTTCATCTGTCCACATCACTTGTTTTTCTAAAAGCACTTTGGTTTATACAGATGTTACTTTGCAGAGTTCAGACGTTGACGTTTGTGACGAGGAAGCAGGTCAAGTTTTCTTCTGATGTCCCCAGCTGTGTCGTCCTCCTGCAGATCCTCTGCAGTCATATGAGGCGTTTCCTTTTTGTCTTCCCACCCGGCAGTGGTTTTAATCTCAAAGTTTTCTTGGTCTTCCTCACTTTGTTTTGACATCAGTTTGCCCGTAACTGACATTTCTCTGATGGTGGAAGTTGCAAGCTGGATGTGCTTTGATATATTTTATAGCCTCCTCTGCTTTGTAGGCATCAGTTTAATTCATTTCAGATCAACAGTCAGTCGTCAGAGTTCGAGTGTTACCAAGAGGTTTGAAGAGTCAGAGAAATTATCCACTCTGAACTTCAGCTGAATATTGATAATGATAATTCTTGACCTGCCTCAGAACAGTCAATTAAGGCCAAACCAGATAATAAAGTAAAAGGGTGCATTGACATTTATAGAAAGGAGCGTTTTTTAATGTCCGTTTGCTGCAGATGTTAAATTTACTTCTTTCCACTTCAAAACCAACAAAGTATCTCAATATTGTCCAGAAAAACATAGTTTCTTTGTCATTTTAAATAACTTTAACAAGTTGTATTGACTAACAGATTGACAAGAAAAAGCTAAAGTGGATCTTGAGTAAAATTCCTGAATATAGATGAGATTTGAGTTTGTCTCTGCTGTTATTTACATTCTCTAAAATGGAACTAAACTTGGACCCCAGATGTGATGACATCTGTCCAATGTCCTTCTCAGAGACCAAAGGGGGAGTTTAGGATGACGTCAAAGTTTCTGACAACATAATAAAGTCTCTCAAGTTGTTTAAGTCATTTTTTGGTCCATCCAGGTTGACCAGGCAGAAGGTTGTCATACCTCACTGAAAAGTTAAGAAGGTGATCTTACAAAATAAAAATAAAGATCCAAAGACTTGCTTGATAAACAATGAAACTGGCGGTTTTGTATGAGAATAACTGTGACCACTGACTTCACGCCCCTCAGGTCTCCTTCTCAGGTCAGGAATGATTGTCTCAACTTCACATATGTCATGGAGTCGACTTCCTGTAATTTACTTGACTCTATGCTGATATATGTGTAGAGAGGAAGATGCACATTCCTCTGGCTTATTTAATCAGCATTTATATGAGAGCTTGTGATATTTGAGAAATGTTTGCTCACTTGTATTCAGTCTTTCTGCTTATACAGGTTTTCTGTGGGAGGATTTTTACTCCCTGACCTCTGACCCTTTAATGTACTTTAAGACTTCTTTGTGGCTGATATTATATTGTTGTTGTTAGTTATTTCCCAGGAAAATGTTTACTTGAGTGACATGTTCACTTGCAGTGTGTGTAAATGTGCCTCTTTAGAAGTTAAATTGAACTAATGTTCTTGTGAAATTGCAGCTGAAGCAGCGCTGGATGATGACAGATGGATTCCACCTGCGTCGAAGTGACACTGACTCCAGAGAAGCTCCCTGATTGGCTGCAGACAGGAAGTGACCGGGTTTAAAAGGTTTTGATATGTTGGTGGTTTTGTTTGGTTCTGCAAGAAAATGGAGGAGTTCATCCTCATCTGTGCTTTGTGGGGTTGTTTTTGGATGCTCTTTGGTTGATTTGTTTTGTTGTTTGTTTTAATTTATTTTTGTTTAAATCCCTGCCACCATGCTGGTTAATTCCTCCCTCTCACATTTAAATTATGGTCATCTGTACCAACATAGATGGACCCCTTTCCTTCCTGAAAGAGCAGCCTCTGGCCTCTCGGACTGTCGAGTCCTGGCTTGATGAGGTGTCTCTTCTAAGTGGTGCTATCCACTTTGCTAGTGTCTGTTTGGTTTCCCCAAAGTACAAACCTCCTGGCACTTACCAGCTTAAACTGTATTTCTGTGATTGTGTTGGGAGGCCAGATCATTGGGGTGGACCAGTTTCTTGCGCAGCATGTTTTGTGGTTTGAAAGCCACCAAAATGCCGGTGTTACAACACTTCCACCACTTATTATTCACCATTGCTTTATGCTTGGACAACGGTTGTGATTCTTCTCTCTTCGATCAGATAGTGACCTGTTTGGGTGTCTTCCTGGCTCTGATGTTCAAATAACCACGTTCACACTTGGCCTTGTTAAAGTGGGAGTTCCTCTCCCTGGTCGTTGTGTCAGTGTGGATGAAGTGCTCTGATCCAGTGTCCTGATGACTTCTAATTTGTTCTCCAGTGAGAGTCACACCTTAAACACCAATCAGAACGTGTTGGTTTACGCAACACATCGACTTTCAGATGCCCCCATCAGTGATTACAGATTCACAGCCTAAGAAGGCTAACCTGTCATTTTTACATCCTCTCTGGTGATGTTTGCTACTGAACTGAGCTACTCCGAGATTTAATTGTAACCCAGATGTTATCCAAATATCTGAACCAGTGAGATGGAGAAAGTCAATTTAATGAGTGAGGAAAAGTTTCTCCCATTCAAGTTCGTGTCTAGATGAACTGATTACATTTCCTGGGATTTTCTGCCTGGGTTATTTAGCATGCATCAAGACATCCTCCTCGAGTTTTCTCAAGTCGTTCAATGACCTTTGACCTCTTCACAGAGAGTGCTGGAAGTGCTTCTGGTCTGGTGTTTATAGACAGCTGATGTTGTCTCTTTCTGCTGAACATTCATTTTCAGACTGAGACTGAATTCTGCATTTAGGGCATCAAATGACAACAGACCAAACTGACCTTACTGCATCTACTGATGAAGGCCATGAAATGTTGTTAAAAGACCTCGAAAAAATGAACAAAACTCAAACGTGTACCAAGAAAGGTCATGCTTGACTTTCATCAATTTCTAATACAAGAAAGGTGAAATAAACTCCAAAGTGTGCGTCCTCTGGGTGAGCTGTTTTTTGTTTGTTTGTTTTTTTGGAGGGTAAAACTTTTTATCCTCATTACTCAACTTTTGTAAACTAACCCTGCATCCTCCTCCGGACCAGATTTTTAAGCTTCTGGTTATTTGGTACAAACAAAAACATTCCACCTGAACAAATAACTTTACAAAGGGAATAAGTGCCCCTGACTTCAGACAGAGTTATCTACCTCGCTGGGAGCCAGTTGGATCAGAGTCACACATACTGTGGACTTATATTCTGATATTATTGACAGGCTGGCTTTTATACAACTTGCTGAGCTTCCCCAAGAATATGTGTCTGGCAAACAGATACATTCACTGGGTGCTTTATCTCGCTGGCTGCACTTTGGCTTCCAGTGATGTCATGCAAGGCTAGCATAAATCATTTTAATTAGTCCTGCCAAACAACAAGCACTCTCCTATTTAAAGCACATTACTTGGAGTGGGAGCCACAGATCATACTGATCATAAACACACACACACACGCACACACACACACAGACAGACAGAACGAGCATGATGCAATCTGAAACTTTGTGTGTGGCTGAGATTAGAAACCAAATAAAAGACAGTCGATTTCTATAAAAGCGGGTCCAAGGGTCTCGTCGCTGTGCTGCAGCGGTGCCGGAGGAAAGCAGCAGCTCCTCTACAAACTGAGCAGATCTGTGTGCACACTGTTTTCCAGCAGCCGAGCCAGACAACACAACAAAAGTGTTCCCCTGTGGAATAGAAAATACGTCTAAGAATAAGGACGAGGAGATGACAGAGGGAGATTGTGCTTCTCTGCTCGCCCGGGGCTTCGAGTTGTGCATGCTGTTTTTTCATGGCCCGAGGTTGTGCAATCTGTTTGACTGTTTAATGTATCATTTAAAAATCAGAGTTTTGCCTCCTGCTGTGCTCTCCAGTCTGGCATGTGCAGCACCAGGCGAAGCTCCCATCCCCTGGAGGGGCCAGCGACGCACACTACATGGAGACACCCGCATCTCCTGCTAGTCACACACTCGGCAGTGGATTCATCTTGTGAGCAGGCAGAGCGACAGCTGGAAGAAGTCCTCGTGGTTCCGTCTCGTGAAAAACAAAACAGCGTAGCTCTTCTTCACAGCTAGTACATAAAATATAACAATATAGAAATCTGTCTTCGTGCATTTTTTTTTAGGTGACTTCTGAATGTCGACGCTTGGAGTACAATGCCTGTTGAGAGGAGCCTCCTCCGGCCTGCATCCCGCTGCCTCCCGGATCTCTATCTCAGGAGGTCTTTTGTGGGCCCGAATTAATGGATCCTATAAAATAATGACAACAAAATATGTTCTGCCGTCAAAGACATTAATGGAACAGTCATTTTAGTTTGTATAAAAGGAATAAAGAGAGTTTGAGAGAGGAGTGTCTCTGCTGGCCAGTTGCTGCATGCAGTGCTCCAGGTTGGTGTGAACAAACGATGGGACTTCCACTGATGTTGCAGCACAGCAGTTTTTTCTCCGCCTGACTTTAATACCTTGAGTGTGTGACCGGACGTAAAACCTGCTCGAAAGTTGAAGTCCACTGAGAGGAGCACGGCAGCGTTCCTCCTCCCTGTGAGTCTGAGTGTTGAACTGGCCTTTAACCAAATACTGTCTGACCTTTACCACGGGCCAATCGTGTGATGGTGGGACTCACTGTTGGGTTACATTTCTGTATTCATATTTGGACTGAGGACAAAGAGCATTGACCCCTCCCCCCCACCCCCCATCCTACCACCCACCCTCACCCAAACACACACACTTCAGCAGCAGCACCAGGCTCTCTGCGGACCGATGGTCCACAGCCAGGGGACCGAGACGCTCCACTCTCCGCTAAGGTCAGAGGACGGCTGTTGCCCTGCCCCGGGGCGCCGCATCAGAAGGTCACGAGCACACACACACACACACACACACACACACACACACACACACACACACACACACACACACACACACACACACACACACACACACACACACACACACACACACACACCAGCGATAAGTGTAGGAAAACATTTTAGGTATTAGGGAGGTTGTCGCAACAGGAAAAGAAAGTTTAGGAATTTATAACACAAAGCAGGAGGACATGAGGTAACAGTGATATTCTCTTTGTTGCTCTGAAGACTGGAAGATGTGGCCGAACGTTTCTCTCATTTATGAGCCAAAATTCAAGGACCACTTATTTTTAAAATCTGCACAGCCTCATGAAATGCTCATGAATGGTAGTTGGTGTGCTCACGTTCTCTGCCTGGATTAGTATTTTCACTGCACCCACAGGGTGAGGGTTAACGTCTGACTGGAGCTTGCCGACGCTGTCCTCCACCGTACACGAGAGGAAGACAAACAGTCACTACTCAGGGAGGAAACATCTTCGACGCCCTTTGCAGGTTATTTGGGCTACAAATTGATCCATTTGAGCATTAAATTGTGTTCTCTGCTTTTGGACCAGTTTTAATCCCACATCACACACTTCGATCACATGATGACATGAAGTGACGAGATGCTTTCAAAAAGCTGATGAGTGGATCTTTAGATCAGTTTCAAACTGTTTAATCTGTGTTTCTGCTGACAGGCAGAGGACCAGTGGCCAGATTTCATATAACTTTTTTTACCCAGACTTCAGCCTTTAAGGCGGTGCCTCTTCCCAGGAAACAAAGCATCCAAGTAATTGGAAAAGCGCACCCTAAAGAAAAAACTCAGGGAACATAAATTTCCATCCTTATTATTCCACAACACGCATGCTTCACAAATACCAACATAATGCAAACACACCAGTGCACTTTTAAACTCTGAAAAAAAGAAATAACTGTCAAAACTAAAAATGAGTTAAGCGTGTTTTCGTAACCACAGGGACAGAAACCCTTGAAATGCTTTGAAACTTTGGTGCTGGTGTTGATCAAGTGACATAACTTAGAATATTTACGCATGAAGCTTCTATCTTCCTCCTGCTCCGTTTACATCACACGGTACTGTACAACAGGAGCATCTCCAGGACAATTACTTTTGTGAATCTGCACTCGACTGCTTTTCCTCAAAGACCCCAAGTGTGAGACACAAACTGAAAATCTTTACTTTCACGTTCAGTTCTCACAGTTTAAATTCACTTCTAGAAATTCTAAGTTGAATTTTCTGTGAGGATCAAATATGGTTCTGGAGCAAATACATTCTATTTCTTAACGTAACATTCAGCTTTAAGTTCATTGAAATTCAGTTTCAAAATAATACATTACATTTAAAATGTTGCTATACGTTTTTTTAATGTATACAATCAAGTTAAATACTACACATTCAAATTCATTGATTTGAATAAAAATGTTCAAAGCAGTTATTCAAATTGGTCAATTTAAATTCAAATATATAAACGATTCAAATGAAGTTTCCAGAGACTCACATTTCTCCCATAGGAAGGTTAAGGGCTAGCTGGTTATAGGTATCTCTGTAACACAATACATAAACATCTTTGATAAAATGTCAACATTTCTTCACCTTCTGTAGATTTTTATTTTTAGTTCAGTTTCTTGCAGTGTCATACAAATTTGCATACATTTGCAGATTCAATGAGTTATCCCTGAAACACATTGTTTTAAAAGCCACGTTTCATTCACATTTCCTCCTACACTCAGGATTTATACATCAAACCAAGTGGAGGCTTAATCTTTGAAGATGTGTGCTTCCTCCGTTAGACACCCATTGGTTTTATACCTTCACCATTAGAGCGCAGCGTGAACTCTCTCTGGCTCAGCACAGACATTTACGTTTCACCATGCTTATTGATAAATGCACATGGACATGAGCTCATTATGGTGACGTGTACAGTTTGTTATGTGCATTTAGTCTATGTAAACCCATCAGTTCCCTCGCATCCTCAGCCACACCTGTCTAAACCTTTTCACCCCATTTAAATTTGAAGATGCTCAGTGTTGCACACTGATCAACTGGCAATAAGCTCATCATAAAGACACATTCAGTGTTCAGTCAGTTATACATCAACCCAAATGCATGCGAAGTCAATGTATTACTATTTTAAAGCTCCATTTGCTTCCATTTCAGCTATAAACCAGCTAATAAACCTGTTTAGATGGCGATCTGCTGGTTGGAGACCACTACTCTGAGTTCTGTAGGACAACAGGAACGAGTCGAGAGGGCTCCCTATAGGAAGGCTGCAGTTAAACTGTTGTTTCCCGTGCTCATCTGTTGGTAGTCTGCCTCCACCAGACCATCGTCACAGCTTCGCTTTGCTTCACTGACTCTGTTTGGACGTGCTGCTCGTATTAACAATAAGTGACCAGTTTCGGTGGTTAAGTGTATTTGTCCGGCCTCTGCTTCGCTGTGATTGAACAGCTGGGTGAAAAGTGACAGTGACGAGCGCAGTGATACTCAAACTCTCTGTGACAGGAAAGAAAAACGCTCACCGCTTCATCACGCTGTGTTTACATTAAAAACAATTTGTGTTCAGGAAAAAGTGCTTTCATGGAGACGGGCCTCGGCAATAACAGCAGAGTAGAAGAGTGTCAGGCAGTTTTGGCGCATGCTGATTGGTTAAAATGAGCCTGAGGTCCATGCCCAGTCAGACGAAATGACTGAGATTTGAGACCCATTTGTTAACAGCGAAATTGGTTCTGGAGAAATCAGGCTAATCTGGTGGCAACAACACAGCAAGTTTGAAACTTCAGTAAATGGTTTTTTTTTCTTTGAATCTTTCTCATAGTTTTGTTTTTATTGGTTGTTAATGAATATTTATCATCATTGGATTGCGTTACAACTGAGTGAGTGTGATTAAAAAAAACTCACCTGGATGAGGTCGCATCAGGTGGATCTTCAGCATTAAGGCGTCATCTCCTATAAAGACTGTGGGAATCAGGACTTTGCTGCCAAGTAGACCAGACAGCACTCGTGGAAAACACCCCGACATCGCTGTCGCAGTTTCCACATTTAATATGTGGTATTTGTTCTTTTTTCAATTCAATGAAATGAAAATCATTCTAATTATATTCTTATTTCTCAGTTGTGACCTGAAATCTTCCATTAACACGCGTAGAAAGCCAGGTATTGCGTAATTAGGGTTAACGATTTAGACGCTTGGTTGAAAAGAAAAGTATATCTGACCTGAACAAAGACACAACTCCTCCCCATATAACCGGCGTATCCCACCACTCTATGTCCTACCTCCCATTTCTCCTCAACAAAAGTTGGCTGGAAGGAGGACTGATTGTGCATGCTCGTGGCCTACTTTCTAGGTGTTATGTGTTGTTGTTCATCATCGCAATCTTGGGGAGAAAAGTGAGTCTTGGGGGAAAAAAAGCTTCCCTGGGGGAAGAGAGAAACATCTCCGTCCCCACTGGTTCTGAAAAGATAACTCTCAGAGGAGTAAGGTGGTGTTATTAAGGCTGAACACTTGCTCACACACACACACACACACACACACACACACACACACACACACACACACACACACACACACACACACACACACACACACACACACACACACACACACACACACACACACACACACACACACACACACACACACACACACACACACACGTTAACAAGACACAGAACTTTAACTGTGACATGTTTAAACACGCGTTCACCCAGCTGATAGCAAAGATCCACCTGATCTGCAAATGTGTTTCACTGACTTTTCGTTATGATGTTTAATAACGATGATTTATGAACACAAAAGAGGGGGAGAACTTATGAATGATAGTTGTTGCGTGGTCTGATGCTCTGCTTAGACGACACATTTCTAAGTTGGTCTTTAATTAATTGATGAATTGCTCTAAATGAAAGGATACCCTGATTTAAAGACGACCCAGCCGAGGTGTCGGGAGCCGTTTAGACCGCTGCGTCGTCCCAGGACTCAATGTTATACTGAGAACAATAAGAAATGAGATGCAAATATACTCTGTTGTGAAAATTGTCAAATAAACTTGTCTTTTGTGTTTTATACCTGCAAGTGAGACTGAAATGTTGAAGGAAAGCTGCACGGAGAGCCGACCTGGTTTATCCATAACAACACTGTGACAGTCTGCATCTCCCTGCAGCTGTCGTCAGATAACAAACGTACGAGCAACACACTGAGTGAAACTCTCTAATATATAGTGCACAAACAAAATGTTCCTGAACATGATAATGAATTCCATCCAAATTTTCCATCACACTGTTTTAGCATCTCTGGCCAACTATAAATAAGAAAGGGGAATTTGAATATGCAATTGACAGAAGCCGTGAAAGTTTTCTGCTATTGAAGAACGATCGGACGTAAACGCAAATCACAACAAAGACACTGAAAGCATGTGTCTTTTCTGAAATAGTACAAATAGAGGTTTAAAGCCACTTTTACCAACTTGAACAGCCTCATACCTTTTAATTAAAGTTATTAGCAGCACTTAATTGTCAAACATTGAAATCACACTAAGAAATAAACACTTCATAACCACCAGTCTTTGTTATATGTCACTGTCCCATTCATACACACTGCTGTTGTCCTTGTGAGGAGGAACCCACTTTGGAGGAGATGAATCAAACGTTGGACGTCCTTCATCAGACAGTTCAACATGCTGGCTTACAGCGGCGTGACCGACGTGTCAAACTGAGGCTTCGAACAGGAGTGAAGCACACAGAAAAACAGCACTCAGACGGTGATGAGAACTTTTCCTGTTTTGCAGTCTGATGCAACAACGTCTGCAGATTCCCTTTTCTTCAGTGTGTCTCTCATGTTGCGAATATCTGATTGAACTTCTCGTCCGTCCTCGTCGTTTCCTGGAATGAAAGTGCAACAGGATGACCTTTTTTGTTTGTGTGTGTGAGTTGTCGTGTCTCTCACCTCCGTTCCTGTACTTGTGTGTTGCAGCAGCACGTCCGTGGGCTGGGGAACGCTGGCTCCCGGTGGGATTGTGGATCACTCAAGGGAGCGTTTGTCAGCTTCTTCTATTCCTGGTCTCTCTCTGGCTCGTCCCGCTGGCTGTCAGACAGATTTGGAGGGTGTTTCTGACGCACCGACGGCGAAAAGTCATGGAAGGGGGTTTGGCACTCTCTTGTAGTAGCTGGTGGGAATCCAGTTGACTCTCTCTGCAACCTTTACTGCTGATGCTAAATGGTAAATGATGTGCACTTCTGAAGTGCCTTTTTACTTCAGCAGTTACAATCTCTGCCTCCCATTGACACACACACACACACACACACACTCAGTTACCATGCATGGGCCACGCCTGCATCAGGAGCAACGGCGGACTTTTCCATAGGCTGTATCTGCATTAAAGGAAATATACAACAGTTCACATGGATCTTGTTTAAGTATTTTTAAGACAATGCCAAGAATACACATTTCTTCCTCAAAGGGTCATTGAGCAACTGTGTGTTGGTGTTTTTACTTTTATTTGGACCTCTCAGCCGTGTCTGCTCTCTTCTTGTCCATTTTGTTTTGAGCATCACTCCGTTTTCTCTCACCTTGATCTGCACTTGTTCACATCTTCCTGTTTCCTGCTGCACCTCCGTGGTTCAGGTGGTGGCTCTGATGCAGCCGCTCCTCTCGCTGCTCGCTCTGGGTTGTATCGGGTGGCAGTGGTGGAAGAGTCTAATCCACGTAAAGGTCTGAAAGTGTGGAGTACGTAAAGGACTGAACAGCATCAGTAGACCTTCCTGCTTTCTCTCTTAAATCCGCCTCTTTTTCCATCACATGAAAGCCTTCCAGTCTGCTTTAAAATGGGTCAATTTATTTTTGTCTATATCTTTTAAAAGTGTTTCTTCTTCTTTCTTTTTTTGGCTGTCCTTTCCTTTCTTTTGCTAGAAGACTCGACACTCAGAATAGTTCAGAAACTCACTTGTTAGAAGTTGTGTCCCATGCTTGCAAACAACACAGTATTTTATTTATATTCAAATATATTTATTGACTTCATTTTTCACATACCGTACATTTGGAAAACGAATCGTTTCTATTACAATACGTCAATTTTGTACAATTATTAATCTTTCCATCCTAAAATCTATGTACCCCTCCAGCAACCCCACCTTCACTGTCCCAGATTATTATAACATGAAATTGGTTATTTATAATTATTAATTATATAAAAGTGGATGTGCTACATTTTTGTTCCAAAAATGTTAAAAGCATTTTTTTTTTCAAATAAGACTTTTTTAGTTGAATGTACTGAAAAACTGAACGTTTTAACAACACTTCCATTACTTTTATAATCTGGTATGATTATTCTGACATGTTTTAGTCCCAGCTAAAAACTCATACTGTAATTTACTTAATTGTCTTTTCACCTTTGAGTTAAAAACATATGCATCACATTTTCTGTCTGTACGAGTTCCCTGTAAATGCATATCAGAGGATATCTGCAAAAATGTCAAGCAAAGTTTAACAAAACAAAACCTAAGAACATTAAAACAACATGGCAGCCTGTCTCTAAGGGGAGGAAGGTGTGTGACGAGAACCATGACAGTGAAAGCAAAATATGGGAGCTGTGGAACAGAAGTGTGATTTAACACTCATATTATGTAGATAGCTGGTGATTGTCATCATGTCCACGTGATTCGAGTGAAGACAAAGAGAAAAACAACAACTATGCACCCATAGGAGAGTGGGTGTTTTGGGGGAGGGCAGATGAACCCCGTAAACAGGTGTTTGCTTATTCTCTTTCCCAATTTTAAGACGATCGTACAGATTGCAGATCCTGGCTGAATATTTCATGCGGCCATCTGGCTCATCGAGTGCCTTCCTTTTGTTAAAGTAGAAGGTTGAGTTATGCTTTGGAGGGAAACAAAGATGTGGAGTGCTGAGTGTGACACCGTGCACACCTATCAGTGAATATTTCATATCCAACCCCAATCAGAGAAGCAGAAGACTTTAATGTTTGTTTACACATCTGTTCTGCTCTGCTGTATCCAGGTTGCTCTCATAATGACTTACTATTCAAACACAAAGAGAAATTACAATGGCTGCCCCACTAGAAGTCCCGTTCTGGAGGAGGAAACTTTTTGCTTCTCATGTTGAAGTGCAATGTTTTTATTAATGGGATATTCCTGAAATATCAGCAAAGTGCTCAACATTCCTTAGATTTACCCCCAAATTTCTGCTCTCTAATAGTTATTGTATCTTTGTAAAAAAAATATGCTGGGATAATCTTGGTGTTGTTCCTCCTAAACACAAAAATATTTAAAATCATCCCACAAATATATCGTTTAAAAAGGACTGAGCAGTTTCCTAAAACAGCTGGACACTGCAGTTTTTAGAGAACATTACTCAAACACGAAGAAACATTTGTTGAGGACTATTTTCAGCTGTGGATTTAGCCACGAGTTGTTGTATTAAATATGATTTAAAAATGTGACAAATAGAAGCTTAAAGTAAGAAATGATTCAAATCAAGTGCAAACCATCTGTGTTGTCAACCATTGATTTTTTTTTTTTTTTCATTTTATACACTTTGTTAATCCCCGAGGGGAAATGTCTTCACTACAGCAGGGGGGCTGTCAGGGGGGAGCTGCTGCAGCAGGCTGCCACGAGCGCGGCGCCAGGTAACCTGACATGAGGTGCATGTTTTTGGATGATGGGAGGAAGCCGGAGAACCCGGAGAGAACCCACGCAAGCACAGGGAGAACATGCAAACTCCGCACAGAAAGGCCCAGGACCGGATTCGAACCCGGAACCTTTTTTGCTGTGAGGTGACAGTGCTAACCACTGCACCACCGTGCCGCCCTTGGTTTGTGAATTTCCATTTTGGCCCCACGAGCAGAACGTTTGATGCAGAAAGAAGAAATCTTCGAGAACGTGTTACTGTTAAAGGGAGAAATATGACTTACTGAGTGTACTTACTTTCACCAAAGAAGAATATTATATCTATTGATTTTTTTTTAATTGAGAAATAATTGAAAATCTATTTTCTCCTACAAAGCTTTTACCTCAGTAAGCACTGAATCAAAGAGGAAAAAGCCAAGATTTTTCATGGTATGTACTTTCGTTTTCACGTGACTGTGTACCCGGAGTTGTAACAGAAACCAATGGTCCTACTCTGGAACGAACTGTGGCGTGCTGGTGTGAGCTCATGCATCCAGATGTCCTGTAACGTCACATGTAAAGACTTCACACTGACCTGCAACAAACACGTATCAAAGAATGTGCTGAATTCTCACTCAGTGGGAGGTCGGCACACTGTGACAAAGCCACACTGAACCACCCTCATTCATTTTCTGTTGGACACACCAAAGCAAATCACTTTCCCTTACAAAACATGTCCTTGTGTTATTGTCACAGGCATCAGTGAAAGGAGAAGACCAAAAAAAAAAAATCCTCCTTTCCGCACTCTCTCTCTCATTTTCTATTCATAATTAACGTGTCTCAGAGGACCCTTGCACTGTACTGCCCTATTTCCATATCCACACACAAAGAGAGCCTTTTTATGCTTTGTTCTGTCTGGAGAAATCACTGCATTTCTCCTTCATAATCGTGTCTCCGCGTCCCCACAGAGTTGGACCGTTCTCTAATTCAGAATGTGGTCTGATGCTTGAACGGCCTGTTAGCTTCCATTTCCACATCTTATCACTGCATCTGTGTACTCTGACTGGGATCTCCTTTCAATTTACCGTCACATCAACCGTCTTCCCTTCGTATGTGGGGTCTGAAACACAATCTAAATAAAACAATACACGCATTATAAAAGCACTCATGTATAAATCTGTATGAAGCAGCAGTGTCACTCGGTTTACATAGACTTCTGAGGACTTCAGAGCAGAATAGATAACACGGTCCATACAGCGCTGATGGCACATCTGATTCTTACTCGCAGCTCAAAGTGTCTCAGTTCCACTCGTATCTCTGTGACACAGATCTGCTGTTTGTCCACCGCAGACCGCTGCAGCCCGTCACACTCATCACTTTATCCAACATGCATGTATCAAAGACTGTCACATCTAAACTGATGTAGTTTTCAATGTTTGTTATAGTGGATGAAATGAAACAGAAGACACAACTTAAGACTTGAGCTGCAGCTTAGTCACTGAAAATAGTTACAATATATGAAATGTAACAAAATGACCAACGTTCATGGCAACACTCTCAGTGGTTGCCCGGGTAACCGGCTGTTTGTCCATCAGTTCAACCTTGTCTCTGATATATTATGTCGCTACTATTGACTGTATATAAAAGTGGACGTAGCTATGCAGGAGTGTCTTCAGCTGCAATACCAGCGAGTGCCACTAGAGGTCGGCTCCAAAAAGCCTCCGGCTCCATAGACTCCCATTCAACTTCTGTCATCAAATCCAAAGTGAATAAAATGTGTCCATCAGTTATCTCGGTGTTGTTAGCTAAAGTCACTCCTTCTTCTTAGTTTTCTGGAGGTCCATCTGAAAATAATCCCTCATTCATTAGAAAAGAAGATTCAAGAAGACCTGTTTTTGGGGGCGTGTCTGTTTGATTGACAGGCCTGCGGTGCAGTCAGGTTACAGCTATCGGTGGGCGGGACGTAGTATCGTCAGGTTTCCATTCAGATCGATCAGATCCACCTCTGGCTCCTCCCCCAGCTCGTCCAAATATGGTCACTTCCTGCTCCAAACCGCTCCGAACTAGCAAAGATGGTGACGGACAGAATCTGAACTGGAGGATTCATAATGTTCACAAACCAACGATGACATCACTGATGGTTGATGACATCACTGATGGTTGATGATTGGTCTCTACACAGCTGATCAGATTTCCCAGTTATGTTCAGGTGCAGTGTATTTGCTGGCTGGATTATGTTTATCATTTTATTCCCACATTTAGTCTACAATTAATAAACTGCAAAATTAGTCAACATACTTATTCTCTATTCAGTATTTTTTTAGACATATTTTCAATGCTCTTTTTCAAATATCCAACTCAGATTTATTTTTCTTTGCAACATTTAATTCTGGTCGGGTTTAAAATAAATGATTTACCTTTGTCTTTTAATGTTCCCTTCATTGACCCTCCACAGTCCCAGCTGTCACTCAGCTACAGTGTTGCATAAATTGTATGACGATAAAATGGTTTGATATTTGATAAAGATATTGATGACATAAGTTTGAGACCACACTGATGCAAATTAAAAATAAACAACTGAGTTTGTGTTGTTCGCATATTATTCTATTAGTGGAATAATGTTGCCTGAAAATTGTAGTAATGGATTATTTGTAGTCAGGTAGATGTTTCCAGGAGTCTGAACCAAATTCTTTGTTGTTGCACTTCAGATAAACTCATCAAGTCAAATAAAATGTTTAACAAACAAATTTAGCAAATACACGAAGCACACATTCAATATAAAGCTGTCTTGTTTTGTTTCTTCAGTATGTTGATGATAGTGTTGTCTGAAGTATGGAGGACCATCAGAGGACCGCCTGCAGTGGAGTGTGACTGCAGCTACGTACACGCCTTCATCCCGTCTCCTCATTGATTTTTCCCGGAGCTCCGTCCCAGCAGACCGTGCATGTGTTCCATTATTGAACATATGGTTCCTCACTGTATAGACGGCTCCATGAAGGACGCAGCCGACAGCAAACAAAGAGGCCTCCTCAAAATGTGTTGGACACAAAATGAATGTCAACTTGAAGTCCAAATTAAATCTCTTCAATTTCACCTGAATCAAAATCCCAATTAATGCAACATCAGACTGCAGAACAAGAGAAGGAACATGTTTCAAACACCTGCATGAATTATTAGTGTGGATGTGTGTGAATATCAAAGATTCACCACAGATTGATTTTTTTTTCTGTGAAGAAAAGAGAAAACACAAGTAAAGATGTTAAATCTGAATGTCTCAGTGAAAATCAATATTCTACGGGAAAAGATATGACAGTGGGAAGAGGCACGGAGCTCAAAGGATGATGGGAGAGGAAAGCAGGAATGAGGTTAATAGAGGAGGAAGTGAAGAGGGAGCGAGAGGGGATGCTTCAATCTATAAACTAAAACTTCATCTCGCTTCCTTCTCCATGTCCTCTTTCATTATGCACACTTTTCCCTCCAGACCTCACACACACACACACACACACACACACACACACACACACACACACACACACACACACACACACACACACACACACACACACACACACACACACACACACACACACACACACACACACACACACACTGTCATAAAATGTAGCAGCTGTGTAAAATGTCAGGCTGGCCTTTTCTCAGATATACAGTTTGAACCAATCCAAATGTTACCCTTTCCTCCCTTCCACAGGAAGAAAAGAGGAGGACGAGGACGAGGAGAGCGAGGATTTACATGACATGAGGGATGGAGGGGACCAGGGGGGTGGCGGTGGGCGGACGGGGGGCACGGGAGCGGTGGGCAGTGGAGGACTCCCGGGAATACGAGGAGGGAAAGAGAGACATCGTGAAGATACAGAGACGGTCTGAGGAGGACATGCTGTGTTCCAGAAGACAGACTTCCCTCAGTACACTAACACATAGTGCTCTTCCATATGAGGACTCCTACTGGAAAGTACAGGAACTTTAACAGAGTAGTGTTGTTTCAGATCACACTGACAGGACATACGAATATCACATATAAGAAATAACAAGGATAACATCTGGAACAAAAGAATGACATCTGGAAAAAAAAAAAAGCACAACATCTGCAACACAAGAACAACATCTGGAACACAAGAACAACATCTGGAACACAAGTACAACATCTGGAACAAAAGTACAACATCTGCAAGACTAGTACAACATATGCAACACAAGTACAACATCTGGAAAGCACGCAAAACCTTTGGAACACAAGAATAACATCTGGAACAAAACAATGACGTATGGAAAACAAGCACAACATTTGGAACACAAGTACAACTTCTAAAACACAAGAATAACATCTGGAACAAAGTACAACATATGGAACACAAGAAAAACATCTGGAACATGAGCACAGAATCTGGAACAAAAGAACAACATCTGGAACACAAGTACAACATCTGAAACACAAGAAAAACATCTGGAACACAAGTACAACATCTGAAACACAAGAAAAACATCTGGAACACAAGTACAACATCTGGAAAACAAGAATAACAAACTGAATACAATAATAACATCTGTAACGCAAGTACAACTTCTGTAAAACAAGAACAATATCTGAAAAAAAAATGGTAACATCTGGAACAAAAGAACAAGATCTTAAACAGAAGTACAACATCTGAAACACAAGTACAACATCTGGAAAACAAGCAAAACATCTGGGGAAAAAAAGAATAACATCTGGAACAAAAGAATGACATCTGGAAAACAAGCACAACATCTGGAACACAAGAACAACATCTGGAAAAAAATACAACATTTGGAACAAGGAGGAGGAAGATTTCACTTCAGAGTAAAATAAAAGACCAAACAACAGCTCTGAAAATGCAACGCCGTGCCTAAAATATTTTCAAAATAGTGTAAATAAAAACAACCAAAACTTGAAAGCATTTTCATTCCAGAATATCTCTTCTACAAACATAACGATCATCTGTGAACCCCGTGTGGCAGTTTAATGAACAGCAGCTCCCCTGCGGGGCGGGGGGGGGGGGGGGGGGTCCACTCACTGTGGACATTCAGTCACATTCACTCATTAGCTCTGCGATGGAGATGTCTCTGCATATTCTCTGGCTCACAATCATTCAGAGGTCAGAGGTCAGCAGACTGAAGGCTCCTTCCTGTCGCTTCTCCCTTTGCAGCATCTCTAATGACGAGCAGGTGATTTTTAAGTGAAGAGGAAGCTTTTAGCCACTTACTATTGTTAGTCTCTGAGCTGTATTTTTATAATGCAACTTCAACAACAACTAGGTCTTAGTTGCATCCAGTGTGTGAAAAAAAAATCTTTCTAAAATGGAGTACACACAAGAGGAGAGAACACATCAGTCTAGTTCTGGCTGCTCTGCACGGTTTACCTGTAACACACAGGACTGACTTTAAGCTCCGCCTCCTCACATACGAAGCTCTTGATGGGCTCCGACCGAGTTAAATCTCTAACTCTCTGGTGAACTATGAGCCTTCAAGAACACTGAGATCATCTGCTGCTGGTTTATTGGAGGTTCAGCAGCAGAAAGAAAACTGTCGATTCAGCTTCTGTCAGTTCTGCTCCAAATCTGTGGAACAAACTAGCTGTTAGATATCAGGGAAGCTGCTCAGTTAATACTTTTAAAATAAAGATAAAAACATACCTCTTTACATTAGCCTTTAACTAGTTAATCTTGAGGCTCTCCTAAACTTTGAACTACCACACCCTTAAAATTGCATATTGCTTTATTTTATATTTTAACTCTATTTTTTTTTTATTTTAATGTTTTAATTCCATCTGCATTTTATTTATTTTCTATATTTTTAAATGTTCCTTTATATCTGTATTTATGTGAAACACTGCCTGCAATTTTTTTTTTTTGCTGTGAGGCACTTTGAGCTGCATTTCTTGTATGAAAAGTGTGTGACAAATGAAGTAATTTATTATTATCAATATTATCTGCCAATGAACTTGAAAAACTGCATAAACAGCTCTCTGCAAACGCTGTGAAGAACTGCTGTAAAGTGAGGATGCCTTCAAAAATAATAAAATCTTTTATTTATCACTGAACATCATATGGATGAACTCTAGATAATGTATGTATGTGTGAGTTGGAGTGTTTCCAAAGTGTCATTTGTCAGTTGTTCCTTGTGGAGGTGATGAAGACCTGCAGTCAAACACTCATGTTGTACTGAATGATGGTGAAAGCAGAAAGACCCAAAATATGTCAGACAAAAATACTGAAATTAAAAAGTTTGCCTCATTTTTTTTCAAGCATACAATCATCAGATTTATTTGTCCTCCAACTGTTCTTACTGTATTTAAAATGATATAAAACAAACTTGTGTCTTTATAAGCACAAAGCACTTTGAACAAGCCATTGCATGCAAACAACCGCACACAAATGAAGGTGGCTGGTGGTTTTCCGGGCTTCGTGCGTAAACACAAAGTATTTGCATTGGGTCACGGGTCAGTGGGGGGTGGTTTGTTTTTTTGAGGAGGGGGAGGGGTTATTTGACTGAACATTCACCCTCCTCCAGAGCTGAGGAGCAGTCATGCAGTGGGGACATCTCTACTGTCTGATACAAAGACATCACAGAGCAAGTCACAAAGATGTTTCAGGATTGAGTCCCTCCATCTTTGCAGAATCAAAAGCGTCCCGTCCACTTGAACTCACTCACTCGCTTCCTCTGGAGCGTCCAACTGCATCACTCTGCTCACAGTAAATGATTATAATCTGTTTTGTGGCTTGTCAAAATAAGTGTTTCTTTAAAGGGCCTTCACACCAATTTATACACATCAAGAACAGGTGCTCAGTCCGTCTGAGCACCACATAGAAACACAACCCTGAAGATGTCACAATGATGTCACTAACTGCTGAAACCTAAAGATTATACATGTTGAACACAAAGCATTTGGTACAAACTGGATGCATGTGGTTGATTAATGTCGTTAGCTGTGTTTAGGGGGGTTTAAAATCTACAGAAGTAAACCCTTTCGGAAATGTAGGATCCAGGAGTTTAAAGAAGATGGAAGAGCATAGGGACATTAGAAATATTGCTCCCACATTTCATTGTGTTATAGAAGCTGGGGATATTTTTCAGACTGGGCCAAAGTGATGGATCACCTGATTGATCCCCACTGCGATCATTAGATCCATTTAGCTGGCTAAAAACAAGATGTCACAATCTTGTTTTCTTGCCCTGCTTCGTTGAAAAATTATATTAGTTCAATGGCTTAAAATATTGAATTCTATTAGAGTGAATCGTCATTCGATGCTGCAGCCGTGCTGCTTGGAAACAAAGGGCGTCCTTGGTCTCAGCAACAGATTACCCATCAACAGGTCACCTTCCTCAGAAACCAGATAAAAAAAATGAACAAAAAAAATCATCTGAGACAATTTCTGAAGACCTGCACCACTGATTGTGTGTTTGTTTCTGTGTGTGTATATTCAGCTGGGAGGCAGGCCAGTCAGTACACAAAGTGTTTTCTGCCACACTCACCACACAGGTTAAATGGATCTAATAAATCATAACTAAAAGGAATGAATTGGGTGTGTTTTTTTCACGGGCTTTTGTCTGGTTTATTTAGGAGTATGAAGTGGAGATAAGGAAGCCATCAGTCTCCCTATCCCTCCTGCACAGCTCAATTTGTTGGCAGTGAAAGAGAAAAATAGGATGGTGGGGAAAGAAAGAGGAGCAGCGAGACGAGTGGATAGGGAGGTTTTTTTTTTCTGTCTCTGCTTTTCTTTTTACCTTTCTGTGTCTCTGAAGCTCCCCTTATATTTCTTCATCCATTGACTTTCTTCTTTCCCCTCTGACGTTCCTCCTCTCTTCCCTTCCTTTCTTAAAGCAGTTCATGCTTCAGCTCAGAAGACTGTGACTTTAACCGGCCAGAGAGGTCAAACAAAACTAAAGAGATAATCTACAGTTTTGTTTTCAAGAAGAGGGCTGATAATTGTTCTCCACTTAGTTCTCAAGCATCTAATTAAAAGGCCATCCACATATTTTAATTAGGAGTCACTTTCTGGACAGCATCTGCTTTGCTCACAATACTAAGTGAAACACAATAATTCAACAATTCCCACATACGAAAGCATTGGTTGCAATTTGGAGGATAAACTCCCATTTAACAGGAAGAAACCTCTGAAAATCCACCAATGAAGGACTGAATTCAAACTTAATACAACATTATCCTGCATTTCACCAGCTGCAGTCCTCCACCATGGACCAGGAGACCGTTCGGCCCTCTTCTCTGCACTCCAGTGTTGGAAATGTGATGGTGACACAGGTCAGAGATTTGAATTGGCTTCTATCTTTTACAATATAAAAGGTGTTCATGGAGAAGTTATGGTTCATGAGCACAAATACCACTGCTGGTCCGAATATTTATGATAAAGTCGATGTATAAAGCACGTCATTTAAAGTGAAATTATTATTTGTTTAATGATGACTCTCACATTTAATAACTTCAATCTGACTTCAATTCATCACCTCACAATTTGCTTGGCATCTCTTACGCCTCGTTTTGATTGTCGGTGACATCAGAGGTCTTTTGGAAACGATGTGCTGTGAACAGATATAAGAGTTGTTTGGCAACAGTAACTGCAGATATATTTAGCTTTTCAGGAGAAAAACTCTGAATCAACAGTGAAGCATTGTGGTGGAAATGTTACGGCTTCAGGTTGCTTTGCTGCCTCGCAAACAGAGTATTTTGCAGCAATTGATTCAACTGTGTGTCGTATCAGAGTGCTTAAAGATAATGTTTATTGTCATGAAGTCTGAAGGGTGGAACTGAACCAGAAGTGGATCTTTTAACAGGATAATTATACCAAACACATATTTTTGTGAAGTAAATGATTGGAAAAGCAAATTTTGCCTGTTGTTGTTTAAGTTATTAACGCAATTTAAAGGTGTTTGCTCGTCCATATTTGTCTTAAAAGGAGATGAGATGTACTTACTTTTTCTCGACTGTATGATATGTACAACACTGATGATTACTCCTAAAGTTGAGTTGTGAAAGTTGCCATGTTTTCATGCAGCCGACACCTTTTTCTCCATTGATCCCGTCAGATTTGCACTCTTCTCTGTAACAAAGAGACAAAACACTTCAGCAGGAGTTGACTTTTTGCTGCTGTCAGATACGCTGCTCTTCATCAGCTGCATTCAGCCGAGGCTCTTATCTTACTCGCCCTGACATTACTTATTGTTTATGACTTTAATTGCATTTCTTCCTCCTGAAATCTCCAAAACTGAAAGTCTTGGAATGACTGACAGTAACTGAATAAAGTGCATCAAGGCGACTCCCAGCCTGACGTTATCAGTCCCTCCTCTCTGCTCAGCAACAACAACACAAAATATCATGTTAGCGTCCCCATTTGGGGACTTTTCTGACAGTTCAGTTGACTGATGGAGCCTGAAAACTACATGAATACCATTTTCAAACTTGTCATCTGGGGAAAAAGGGATGATTGGCTGACATCCCTGTCAGATGGGGAGTACTCTTTTTATTAATGCCAATAATTTGCATGTTTATCATCCATTATATACCAAAGATAAAGTTGTCAAAAGCGACAGATTTACTGTGGAAAAGTAAAAGGTCTGCTCCATTGTGAAAACACCATCCAGGTAAAACATCTTACTTGAGGTGCTGCTCACATTCTGCTAGCAATACAACAGTGATGAGAACTTTCACTTTATCCGTCTGTGAGTCGAACTTTTTCAGGATCCTGCAGAGTTCAGGTTCACAGCTGGCCAAGCAGACAAGGGAGAAGAACGCACACACTGACTCTGGGTTTGGAGTCACACTCCTATCTGTCAACACGTTTTGCTTAAGGTTGAATACTTTGGTTATATTTATAATTAATTCAATTCAATTTTATTTTATTCATATAGCGCCAAATCACAACACAAGTTATTTAGTGGCACCTAACACATTAAAGTCCTTACAGCAGAACTTTACAACATTAAACAGAGAAACCAACAATTCAACAATTCAACAATTCAACAATTCAACAATTCAACAATTCAACAATTCCCACATAATCCAGGAGGGAAGAACTCCTCTTTAAGGGAGAAAAACCTCCAACAGAGGGAAGAAAAACTCCCTTTAACAGGAAGAAACCTCCAACAGAACCAGGATCAGAGGTGGAGAACATCTGTTAACAGAACCAGACTCAGAGGTGGAGAACATCTGTTAACAGAACCAGGATCAGAGGGGGGCGGAGCATCTGTTAACAGAACCAGGATCAGAGGGGGGCGGAGCATCTGTTAACAGAACCAGGATCAGAGGTGGGCGGAGCATCTGTTAACAGAACCAGGATCAGAGGGGGGCGGAGCATCTGTTAACAGAACCAGGATCGGAGGTGGGCGGAGCTTCTGTTAACAGAACCAGACTCAGAGGTGGGCGGAGCATCTGTTAACAGAACCAGGATCAGAGGTGGGTGGAGCTTCTGTTAACAGAACCAGGATCAGAGGTGGGCGGAGCATCTGCCTCCACTGATTGGGGTGAGAGGAGAGCAGAGAGAGAAAAGGACAGCATAGAGATACAAGACATGAACTGTTGGTGGGTCAACAATCACAGAGCAGAGACATGCAGCTCCATGACGGGACATCTGGAAAAGAAAGAACATAATTAATTCAGGTGAATTGAATTGAACTGACAGAGCAACATGACCGTTGTGTTTGTGTCCCCTCACGAATCTACGTCCAATATTCACCCTTTGTTACTGTGGTTTTTGTTTCCCACAAACTCCTGAGAAAACTTCCTGTCAGAGGATATCAGTTGATCGTAGGAAAACAAACCACAGCATGTTGACTCTAGAAACCAGGGTGTGATGTTGAAATATTGAAAAAGTCTATGCATCCTGTCTTGTGCTTCAAGTTTTCTTCACAGAAATACATATTTAGTTAAAACGCACGTTGGTCTTATCTTGACCCAATGGAGTGTTTTAACCTGACTGAGTTCACCTGCTTATTCTGTTATTTCAGGACGAAAGAGAAAAACATTTCACTTAAAAATATCTGAGTGTCACTCATCATGAATTGTGGGAAATATTTCCATTTTTCTCAAGGTTTGTTTTTATTGTGCTTGCAGCAATTAGTGGTCGCTGACACACACACACACACACACACACACACACACACACACACACACACACACACACACACACACACACACACACACACACACACACACACACACACACACACACACAGACGCACCCATTTGTGCAGCTCTCCTTGTTAGAACATTTATTTATTCATCGTTGACAGACTTACCTGAACCCTAAAACTAACCTCAACTCACACCTCACCGCTAACCTTGACCAGGGCCTTAGAAAAGATGTTTTGCCTCATTAGGACTGGGCACACACACACTTAAACACACACACACACACACACACACACACACACACACACACACACACACACACACACACACACACACACACACACACACACACACACACACACACACACACACACACACACACACACACACACAGGTTTTCTCATTCTGCACGCCCTGCCGAACTGTGGACCATCAGTGGGATATACTGTATGCAGCATTGATTCTGTGTTTTTCTCTCAAGGTTTAAGATGATCAAAGACATCAAATATCTCTGTTGAACTGTTGAGTGTCGATGCACGTGATTAAAAGAATGATCGGGCGTTCGATTCACTGACACAGAGAAGGAAAAATACATTGAAAAAATGTCTGAATACTGAATGCACTGCTCAGAATGTATTCAGTAATGGATTTGGTTGCAGTACATAAAGTACTGGATTCAGGATTACTTAAGTTTGGAATATTTTTGGGAGATGAGTTTTTCAACTACATTTTGCAAATCAAAATGGAAAATGTGTTAGAAACACCAGATTGTTATTGTCATTTTGTTTTAAATCTGCTGAATAGAATAAACTGTGTTGTGTTTAAACCAGCTTAAATCAGCTCAGAGCAGAGTTCCTGCTGGTCAACGCTGGCTGTTAAATCATTAAATCAGGCAGGATTTAAACTTCAAAGTGTTGCTTCCCGGCAGTATGTTTACTTTACATGTGACGTCAAATTCAAAGATTCAGACAAAGCTTTCACTACCAGCAGGCTCAAACACGCAGACCACACTGTTGCTCCACAGCTTGTTTTAAAGTTGGAAAAATGATGTTTGTATTTCACAAAAACTCGAACAAACACTGTGAAATCACTCTGTGTTTTCTCTGAAATTGCCAGCCGCCCAGTTGAATTTCAAAAGCCATAAAACATTTTTGTGTGTGTGTGCTGGTTATGTGTGCAGGCAGCCAGAGATGCTTTATTGGCCCAAAAATACAGAAGCCCCATAACTTTCTGTGGGTATGTGCCCAGTGAGCTACCTTTAATGCAATGTGTGGTGAGACATCTTAGACACAGTGTCTAGTTCAGTGGTTCAGGATTTCATTTTCATAGATTTACGAGACTGATTTAATGAGGAATGTCTCGCTTTCTTTAACTTCAGCCGTCTGTTTAGGTTGAAATCAGAAATCTATAGAGGTTACGTTTGCTGTAACTCAGACTGTCAACTTATACAATTGACAATATACAATACAGAAGTAAATGTCGTATCATCCCAGGTCACTTAAACCTCAGCATAATTTGAACACTTTCATCCCAAGGGAAATATGCTGTAAACTGTATTGAGTCCAGGCAGCTTGGACAAGGCTTTAATTGTCTGGTAGGACTCAAAACAACAATGACAGGCGTGGCAGCACACCGGTCAACAGCAGCTGTGGCTGTGGAGAACAAAGACAGGAAATCAAGGAAAACCATCGTTTGTAAAAAGTTAAAAGGAGATTAGATTCTGGGAACAATCCTACAGAATTCAACTGATGGATTTCCAAAAGAGGCAGAAAGTCAAGTGTAGAAATGAGACTCTCCTGAGAGCTCCTCAGATATCCGCAGCACGCACGCACGCACGCACACACACACACGCACACACGCACGCACGCACACACACACACACGCACGCACACACACACACACACGCACGCACACACACACACACACACACACGCACACACGCACTCACGCACGCACACACGCACGCACGCACGCACGCACGCACGCACGCACGCACACACACACACACACACACACACACACACACACACACACACACAGTGTTGTTGAGCTGAACCGAGCCTGCTACCACGCAGCTCCATTGTGATGCAGCTCAGCGGGACTGTCCTCTATCTGATCAGTTAGACACGTCGATAATGTGATCACCTTTCTCAACACTCCAAATATTTTAAAACTAGAAGTTGATGATGATTTTTTGTAACTTTAACCTTTGAATCTTTGCAACTACTGTGAGTCCGAGCTGACTGCTGCAGCTCTCCTCCAAGGAGATAAACACGAACGTCTGTCAGACACTTGCAGAGTCATTTGAAATCGTTACGATGCAGATTGTCTAAGATTTAAATGCTCCATTCAAAGAATGGAATTTCCCAATTTACAGAAATTTCTGCAATGTACATTTAACCTGTGACCAAGTAAAGTTCTGCAACAACTTTGATTGAAGATCAGCTCTGATTGTGTCTATATCTTTAGCTGATGAACGAGCCCATGAAAGATGTGGCTATTATATATAAATAACATAGGTTATTATATATAACGTAGGTTAGGAAAAGAAAAGATAACAGATGTAGTGATCAGTGTGAACTCATATCAGTCAAAGATCTTTAAAACACTTGAAACCGTTCAACAATGATCTCTTTCCTGTCAGGATTACGAGCCTGTAGTCATCATGATCAGGCACTATTAGTCCATGATCAACACAACGTTTAACAAGCATTTAATCTAACTAATGTTGGACTGGAATATGAATGAGTTCATATTAATTATTATTAATATAACACATCAGATTCACACTCTGGAATATAGTTGTCTGGCAAATGTTGACAGTGAATAAAAATAGAGGATAATTTACTTCTGTGGCCTCTCGCTGCTTCACTTGAACTGTCACACAGGTTCAACATGAAAGATGTTATTACCAAACTGTTACCTTTAACATGCAATCAATTTATACCTCCACACGTCCGCACCTCCACCTACAGCTGCATTTAAGATTCTTTTGAAAACCAGAAGTTGAGCATTCTGCTTTTAATATACGTGCTACAGATAAAATGATTCAATTATTCATTTACTGTCTGGTTTTTGGTTTACTTTTATATATTGTGTATTGCTGCTCTTTGTGTCAATACAACTTAATGAAAGTTGAAAATACAATATTTTTTAAATTCAATACTGCTTTGTTACCTGATCTCCAACAAGAATGACAAAAAACAACTTGCTTTGCAAAAGAGGAGACTAGAAATTAAGTCTTTTTACTAAGGCTGATGGTCTAAATCACCAGCTACCACCAGGCCATGTTTTCTCCGAGACTGCAGCAGTTTATAGAGTTTCTGGATGTCTATTGTTGAGAAAAGAAAATAGGTACTTATCGCCACAAACGAAAGATAAATTAAGCTCATATTAAAAAAAAAAAAAAAAAAAAGGATTTTGAACATCCGCTTAGGAAAGATGAGACCAACAGCACTGTTTTATTTGTATATAAAGATATACTGAGCCTTTAACAGCAGACAGGTACCATTAAAACAAAATTAATTTGTCTTGCACTTTGACTCTTAACGGTAGTGACACAATTTCTCATGTAAAACTTTGCTGCCCTACAATTTCTGTCCTTTAGTGCATTTATTGAGGATCTAATAAAAACAACACAGTCTGCTTTACCTGCTTTACCAGAATATCTCTGTGTATGAGGCAGGACGTGTGCCGGATTGTGATCAGATCTTTCCAAGGGAGGAAGAGATAATAAGTTATACGCCACCTTAATGTTGGCATAAAATACAAAATAACATCATTGAATCTGGTGTAGTATGTAACATAATGTAGGCCGAATGGAGATGATTAAAGCCACCAGAAATAAGGAGGGAAAGCAAATGAGCAAATATATTGGAGGGGTATATAACAGGGTCTAGCACTAGGACCCAGGGAGGAAGGCGGGACAGAGGTTATAAAGGGAGGCAGGAAGCTCACCTGGATCTCTTTCCTGTACACCTGAGCACAAGCTGAGACCTGCTGTAGTTTGGTGGATTTGAAAAGAAAAAAAATAGTTTTAGTTGTGACTAAATATGAACGGAGTCTTTTGGTTTTTAAGATGAAATTAAAGTTGTGTTAATCAATTGTCCTTTTTAACATTAACTTGGTCTGTTTCATTTGTAGTATCTTGCAGTAGTGTTGCATTTTGCTTGCCTACTTTGCAGTTGTCTTATTTTCCCTGTATTGTTGTTCACATTATTCTCCACCAGCCTCCCTGACAGATAGTTTGCCCCCATATTCCTCATTTTCTTTGATTATTAATTTATAGTTGATTTGATTTGTGTATTAAATATATACTTTATTTCAACCCTTCATCATCTCCTGTGTTTATTTTTAAGTGGAGTTAAGTTTTATTTTTTCTATTGTAATAAAATATTTGGCTATAATCAGTTTATTCCGGGTCCTGTGCCTATTCCTTGATTACATATAATATACACTTTCAACAAAAATAAGAATACCACACTTTTATTTTCAGTCCCATTTTCAGGAGGTGTTTGTGCATTTGTATTAAAGAAAATAAATAGCAGTTATCAAATTGTGAATCTCCACAGATGAAGAAGTGGTTTAACTTATTACACGCTGAATGTGTGTTTCTGTCTTTTGTGCATACAGCTGGAGTGTGTTCACAGTGTAGTGTGATAACTGCTGGAAAACACACTGTCCAGGAGACAGTTATTGTTGTGAGGAGGCCCAAGGTCCTCCATCTGTCCTAATATGTGTCCAACTAAGAACCAATTCATAGCCCATCAGTGAGATGGATAGAAACTGTGGGCCAAGGATTGTGTGTTTATGTGTGTGTGTGTGGGGGGGGGGGGGGATCTGCAGGGGGAGGTCAGTTGCATACAGGGCAGAGAGGGAGACAACAAGTGTGCCGTTGTGTCAGGGTTTGGTGAGTGTGTGTGTGTGTGTGTGTGTGTGTGTGTGTGTGTGTGTGTGTGTGTGTGTGTGTGTGTGTGTGTGTGTGTGTGTGTGTGTGTGTGTGTGTGTGTGTGTGTGTGTGTGTGTGTGTGTGTGTGTGTGTGTGTGTGTGTGGGCTGTCAGGGAGTTGGTAGAGAAGCAGAGCTGACAGGAGAAGAGGCCATGATGGCCTTCCAGGCCTAAACGCCTCTGCTTAATGTCAGCCTCCTAATAGATGCGGCGACAGGTCCTGTCCCCGGCCGCCTCCACCTGTCCCAGCTGGAAAACAAAGACTAACATACCATTCACACATTCCTTTGAGCTGCTCTCACCAATGAAGATCAAGTAGAGCAGGAGGGAAACTTTGGAGGAAACATCTCTGTTAAACTTAAAACCCTCTTTCTGCTCCACAAACAATGCTGCTGATGCGAGCAGCTTTGTAGCAGCATTGCTGTTCATCCTCGATCATACTTGTAAGCGCCAAACCAACACAAAAACATACAAGCAGTATGTTTTTGTGTTGTTGATTTATCCTTAAAAATAATATGAGATGATAATCTCTTTTAAATTTGGCAGAATTAGTTTTATAATGTGATATATTTTGGTTATATTTTTGTTGCTTAGGGTTACAGTCGGCCCATATAATGTGCAGTGAGGTGCCATGTGACCGGGATGAAATGGAAGTCAGTTACTGGATTACCTGGTGGACAAAAATAGGTTTTGACCACACAACATAAGACTCTTTGTTAATTAACGACAGGTGGAGTATTTCCTGGATGTCATCTGAGAGAGAAGCTCAGGAGGATGAACAAACGAATGGATGTTTAATTCTGTATGTGGAAAAATAAATCGGAGACACTGGAATGGACCTACGCCTTGATGCCTTGAACTTTACGTTCTTCAAATATGATGTTTTTTAAGATTATGAATCTGCTAATTAAAAGAAGTTGCAATGAATTGGGATTGTTTTTACAATACTGAAACAGATATTCTGATGTTTTTGGAAAACAGAAATATGTTGGAAAAATCTAAAATTTCTATAAAACATTCCAACTCAGACTTGCGTGGGAGCTGCGGTCTGATGCGCTTCCTGACGTTTGTGAAGCACAAGAATATTAATTTGGCTCTTTTTTGAATAATCTAGTTTTGCTGACAGCTTCCAAATGATTTAAGAGAGCAGCATGCATCTCCTGCAGGAGTCAGTCCACAGCAGGTTTTACTCACAGAGTGATGCAGTTACAGTATGTTTTTTAATCATTATCCTTTCTGTGGTGGAGCTTTGAGCAAATAAGTAAAAGTCTAGTTTATGAGTAGACCGTGTGTTCAGCGCTACAAGGCAAGAGCTTTTAATTTGAAAAGTCACTTTATTTGGCCGACCGATAGTGTAAGTTTGACCTCTGTCTCTACTGATGGTGATAAGTTGGATCTCATGGCTCCGTTCAAGACGAGTGGTTCAGACCAGAAGGTTCTGAGAGAGACGGGTGTCCGTCCTCTCCTTTCAGCAGTCATAGCTCAGTTTTCTGTTTCATCTCCCGTCATAACCACACATGATGAAGGCCCGAGTCAAATGCCATTCAAATCATCGGTGGTGAGCCAGATCTGTGGCCTCTGTGAAGCTGCCATTTGACGGGTAAAAATTTGCAGCCTGACCAGCAGCCAGCGCTCGGGGACTGTCTGCAGGTTCAAACTGAGTTATGAGTTTAGGTCATGAGGGACTTTACAGAGCCTGAAGAGGAGAGCGGAGAGTTGTAGCTCCAAGCCTCCAACACGCTATAACAAAGCACATACAGCACTGTTCATATTGGGGGCAGCATATTCTTAATAAAGCAACAGAGCACAGAAGGAAGAGAAAGAGTGAGAAATGTTGAACAGTTAAACTTTCAGCAAAAGTACAATTACAGGACAATTAAGTGAGAGAATTGTTTTTCTTTCTTTAAACGTCCTTTTTTCTCTTACTTAATCCTTGCACTCAGGCAAAGCTCCTCAGAGCAACTAATCATTGATGCATGAGTAGCATGCATAGCATTTGCCTCGCTCCAACTGACAGATGGAAATGTATGACCTGAGAATGGCAAGGGCACATTCAAAGCCTGACAATCTGAGCTGCTTACTCAATCTCAGCTCACAGTCCTTTCTCTGCAGCGATAGCTGCAACACAGCAGGCCAACTCTGACACATCATGCATGTAAATAAGTGGAGCACTTTACTTCGGATAAACTAGTTTTGTCCGAACACACCTGGAAGCAGAAGTGTTTAAAGGAGCAGGTTGAAACGTGATGAAGGATGTTCACTGTCAGACTGTCTTCCGATGTTGTTGCACTCATTTATACACAGAAAAAGAAGGTTGTCTCCCCTTCTGTTTGTTTCAGAGACAGGAGCATCTGTCTCAGGTATCTGTCTCACCTGTCTTCATCTGTCCTCACCTGTCTTCACCTGTCCTCACCTGTCTTCACCTGTATTTACCTGTCCTCACCTGTCCTCCTGGTGAAGGATTTCTCTCTGGCATCTAGGTGGCTGCGGTTTACAGTCAGACTGGAGCTTGCTTGTCATAGCGTCACCTTTACCATGTTACACTGGTGCAGCACTACATGCAGACAGTATGGTGTGTGTGTGTGTGTGTGTGTGTGTGTGTGTGTGTGTGTGTGTGTGTGTGTGTGTGTGTGTGTGTGTGTGTGTGTGTGTGTGTGTGTGTGTGTGTGTGTGTGTGTGTGTGTGTGCTGGATAATTGCAAAGGACTTCTTGTGTGAAGAAGTTCTTCTGGTAAAGAATTTGGTGTTTTCCCACTGCAGATGTTTCAGGTTGTTAATATTGTATTTTTGTGTGTTTGGTCTATGAGGAGTTGTGCTGTTCTTCTCTTTAGTTTATTCTCCTTCCTGATTTCCTGATGTTTGGTTTTATTTTTTTGTTTGTATTTGATTTTGGTTATTTCCTTCCCAAACGGCTGGCGTCCCTCGCGTCCTTGTTGTTCTGTGTTGGTGAGTGTGTGTAGGTACATAACAGGGTTTCTTGTAGCAGCGAGGTTCGGCTGCTGTATTGTGGTTAGTTACTGAGTGAAGGATTTTCCCTGGATTATATATTGCACGTTAGTCTGCCATCTCACACGGTGGTTAGGAAACCACTGTGTGTTCTTTGGTCGAACAGTGAGTGTTAGAAACTGTTTTTTTTTTAAACCCTGGTGGTGGTGGTGAGGTTGTCTGGGATGTCCCGCCTGCTCACATCCTCCTGTGGATTGTAATGTTGTCAGTGGGTAAGAGCATTTTACAATTTTAGTTTATAAATTTCTAAAAAAAATATTTATTGTAGCTTTTGTAGCTAACCAAAGCAAACATTGTCTCCCTTAAATTGAAATTAAATCTCCTTCTTTTTTGGAATTTGACACTCACGTCTCTTTTATTTTATCTGTATTTGTTGGATAATCTCTGGATTAAATTTCTCGGACACTGTGATTGACATGTTTAGAGTTTCAGTTTGAGAATCGATGACAGCTCTAAGAGGAAAAAAAATGGGTGTGTAGAGACTGTCTTGGTAGCTGATCAATAACACTGATTACATCCTGTATTTTGTCAAGGGTGAACTAACGATTCTTCATAAACTGAATCGGTCAAATTTAAATGTTAATATTTGATTGCAGCCCGGTTTTAAATGTATATGTACAGTGCATCCGGAAAGTATTAACAGCGCTTCACTTTTTCCACATTTTGTTATATCACAGCTTTATTCCAAAATGGATTAAATTCATTTTGTTCCTCAAATTTCTACACACAATATCCTATAATGACAAAGTGAAAATAGTTTGTTTAACATTTTTGCAAATCTGTTAAAAATAAAGAACGAAAATATAACACGTACATAAGTATTCACAGCCTTTGCTCAATACTTTGTTGAAGCACCTTTGGCAGAAATTACAGCCTCAAGTCTTTTTGAGTATGATGCTACAAGCTTGGCTCCTATTCTTGGGCAGTTTCTCCCGTTCTTCTTTGCAGGACCTCTCAAGCTCCATCAGGTTGGATGGGGAGCGTCGGTGCTCAGACATCTTCAGGTCTCTCCAGAGATGTTCAATCGGGTTCAAGTCTGGGCTCTGGCTGGGCCTCTCAAAGACATTCACAGAGTTGTCCCGAAGACACTCCTTTGTTATCTTGGCTGTGTGCTTCGGGTCGTTGTCCTGTTGGAAGATGAACCTTCGCCCCAGTCTGAGGTCCAGAGCGCTCTGGAGCAGGTTTTCATCAAGGATGTCTCTGTACATTGCTGCATTCATCTTTCCCTCCATCCTGACTAGTCTCCCAGTTCCTGCTGCTGAAAAACATCCCCACAGCATGATGCTGCCACCACCATGCTTCACCGTAGAGATGGTGTTGGTCAGGTGATGAGCGGTGTCTGGTTTCCTCCAAACATGACGCTTGGCATTCAGGTCAAAGAGTTCAATCTTTGTTTCATCAGACCAGAGAATTTAGTTTCTCATGGTCTGACAGTCCTTCAGGTGCCTTTTGGTAAACTCCAGGCGGGCTGTCATGAGCCTTTTACTGAGGAGTGTCTTCCGTCCGTCCACTCTACCACACAGGCCTGCTTGGTGGAGTGCTGCAGAAATGGTTGTCCTTCTGGAAGGTTCTCCTCTCTTCACAGAGCAACGTTGGAGCTCTGTCAGAGTGACCATCGGGTTCTTGGTCACCTCCCTGACTAAGGCCCTTCTCCCCCGATCGCTCAGTTTGGCCGGGCGGCCGACTCTAGGAAGAGTCCTGGTGGTTCAAACTTCTTCCATTTACGGATGATGGAGGCCACTGTGCTCATTGGGACCTTCAATGCTGCAGAAATGTTTCTGTACCCTTCCCCAGATCTGAGCCTCAATACAATCCTGCCTCGGAGGTCTACAGACGATTCTTGGGACTTCATGTCTTGGTTTGTGCTCTGACATGTCAACTGTGGGACTTTATATAGACGGTGTGTGTCTTTCCAAATCATGTCCAATCAACTGAATTTACCAGGTGGACTCCAATCAAGTTGTAGAAACATCTCAAGGATGATCAGTGGAAACAGGATGCATCTGAGCTCAATTTTGAGTGTAATGGCAAAAGGCTGTGAATACTGATGTACATGTGATTTTTTTCATTTTTGATTTTTAATAGATTTGCAAAAATTTCAAAAAAATGTATTTCACGTTGTCATTATGGGGTATTGTGTGTAGAATTTTGAGGGAAAAAATTAATTTAATCTATTTTGGAATAAGGCTGTAATATAACAAAATGTGGAAAAAGTGAAGCGATGTGAATACTTTGCGGATGCACTGTAACTCTGTCCTGGAGCCCAAACCGGCACGATTACTGATCAATCTTCAAAATCTGATGTTACTGTCACAACTGCAGTCTGTATTTACCAAAACAACCCAAACCAAAGAAATCTCTGTAATTATCAGAAAGGAATAAACCTGGATTACAGCAACACATTTTCTTCTATGAGTCATAATGTAGAGGTACATTTCTGCAAAATGTCAAGTTGTAAACACACTTTTATCAGAGAAAAGAGACAATCCATTATCTTGTGTTTATCAGAAACCTCCATCTGTTTTAAAGCTTCCGGATGCTTGTTATTGACTCTTTCATTGAAACATGAAGCAGGTGTGTACGAGGCCTGCTCTCCATCGCTCTATTTATTGATGTCTTGTCACCAGCTGAATGCTAGAAGGATGAAGAAGTTGCAGTGAGGAGAAGACAAAGGAGAAGAGAGGCACACATTCAGCTCTTGTCTTGTATTACCTATCTGTACTTACAGGCTGCACAGCAGCTTACAGCTGTGATGTGACACATGCATAAAGGAAAGATCCTCAACCAGCTATTTGATCCTCACAGACGTCATTCAGGGAAACTTTCCTCCAGTCTGGTGGAGACCAGGAAGGCTGGTGGATCAGTAGCATGTTAGCTTGATGAACTTCATCCTACAATATACAAACATTCAATATAACAAGGAATATTTACTTTAACAAGTTTAACTCTGTCATTTCAGATTTCAAACACCTGAATGACCCCTCACAGAGAAAAGGATAGAAAACGTTCATGGTCATAAAGCCTTTTGAATTGAGTCACCAGCTGCATCGCTGACTTGTTGGACAACTGGGTCAACTTTCTTAAACTCTCTCAATCTTAAATAATTTTCGTGTGACAATGCAGAATATTTTGTGAGGTGTCTGTGGTGGTGAGTTAGTGTCTGTGGTGGTGAGTTAGTGTCTGTGGTGGTGAGTTAGTGAGGTGTCTGTGGTGGTGAGTTAGTGTCTGTGGTGGTGAGTTAGTGAGGTGTCTGTGGTGGTGAGTTAGTGAGGTGTCTGTGGTGGTGAGTTAGTGTCTGTGGTGGTGAGTTAGTGTCTGTGGTGGTGAGTTAGTGAGGTGTCTGTGGTGGTGAGTTAGTGTCTGTGGTGGTGAGTTAGTGAGGTGTCTGTGGTGGTGAGTTAGTGTCTGTGGTGGTGAGTTAGTGAGGTGTCTGTGGTGGTGAGTTAGTGTCTGTGGCGGTGAGTTAGTGAGGTGTCTGTGGTGGTGAGTTAGTGAGGTGTCTGTGGTGGTGAGTTAGTGTCTGTGGCGGTGAGTTAGTGAGGTGTCTGTGGTGGTGAGTTAGTGAGGTGTCTGTGGTGGTGAGTTAGTGTCTGTGGTGGTGAGTTAGTGAGGTGTCTGTGGTGGTGAGTTAGTGTCTGTGGTGGTGAGTTAGTGTCTGTGGTGGTGAGTTAGTGAGGTGTCTGTGGTGGTGAGTTAGTGAGGTGTCTGTGGTGGTGAGTTAGTGAGGTGTCTGTGGTGGTGAGTTAGTGTCTGTGGTGGTGAGTTAGTGAGGTGTCTGTGGTGGTGAGTTAGTGTCTGTGGCGGTGAGTTAGTGTCTGTGGTGGTGTGGTGAGTTAGTGTCTGTGGTGGTGAGTTAGTGAGTGAGGTGTCTGTGGTGGTGAGTTAGTGAGGTGTCTGTGGTGGTGAGTAGTTAGTGTCTGTGGTGGTGAGTTAGTGAGGTGTCTGTGGTGGTGAGTTAGTGAGGTGTCTGTGGTGGTGAGTTAGTGTCTGTGGTGAGGTGTCTGTGGTGGTGAGTTAGTGTCTGTGGTGGTGAGTTAGTGAGGTGTCTGTGGTGGTGAGTTAGTGTCTGTGGTGGTGTTAGTGAGGTGTCTGTGGTGGTGAGTTAGGTGTCTGTGGTGGTGAGTTAGTGTCTGTGGTGGTGAGTTAGGTGTCTGTGGTGGTGAGTTAGTGTCTGTGGTGGTGAGTTAGTGAGGTGTCTGTGGTGGTGAGTTAGTGTCTGTGGTGGTGAGTTAGTGAGGTGTCTGTGGTGGTGAGTTAGTGAGGTGTCTGTGGTGGTGAGTTAGTGTCTGTGGTGGTGAGTTAGTGAGGTGTCTGTGGTGGTGAGTTAGTGTCTGTGGTGGTGAGTTAGTGAGGTGTCTGTGGTGGTGAGTTAGTGTCTGTGGCGGTGAGTTAGTGAGGTGTCTGTGGTGGTGAGTTAGTGAGGTGTCTGTGGTGGTGAGTTAGTGTCTGTGGTGAGTTAGTGTCTGTGGTGGTGAGTTAGTGTCTGTGGTGGTGAGTTAGTGAGGTGTCTGTGGTGGTGAGTTAGTGTCTGTGGTGGTGAGTTAGTGAGGTGTCTGTGGTGGTGAGTTAGTGTCTGTGGTGGTGAGTTAGTGTCTGTGGTGGTGAGTTAGTGAGGTGTCTGTGGTGGTGAGTTAGTGTCTGTGGTGGTGAGTTAGTGAGGTGTCTGTGGTGGTGAGTTAGTGTCTGTGGTGGTGAGTTAGTGAGGTGTCTGTGGTGGTGAGTTAGTGTCTGTGGCGGTGAGTTAGTGAGGTGTCTGTGGTGGTGAGTTAGTGAGGTGTCTGTGGTGGTGAGTTAGTGTCTGTGGTGGTGAGTTAGTGTCTGTGGTGGTGAGTTAGTGAGGTGTCTGTGGTGGTGAGTTAGTGTCTGTGGTGGTGAGTTAGTGAGGTGTCTGTGGTGGTGAGTTAGTGTCTGTGGTGGTGAGTTAGTGTCTGTGGTGGTGAGTTAGTGAGGTGTCTGTGGCGGTGAGTTAGTGAGGTGTCTGTGGTGGTGAGTTAGTGTCTGTGGTGGTGAGTTAGTGTCTGTGGTGGTGAGTTAGTGAGGTGTCTGTGGTGGTGAGTTAGTGTCTGTGGTGGTGAGTTAGTGAGGTGTCTGTGGTGGTGAGTTAGTGTCTGTGGTGGTGAGTTAGTGAGGTGTCTGTGGTGGTGAGTTAGTGTCTGTGGTGGTGAGTTAGTGAGGTGTCTGTGGTGGTGAGTTAGTGTCTGTGGTGGTGAGTTAGTGTCTGTGGTGGTGAGTTAGTGAGGTGTCTGTGGTGGTGAGTTAGTGTATGTGGTGGTGAGTTAGTGAGGTGTCTGTGGTGGTGAGTTAGTGTCTGTGGTGGTGAGTTAGTGTCTGTGGCGGTGAGTTAGTGAGGTGTCTGTGGTGGTGAGTTAGTGTCTGTGGTGGTGAGTTAGTGTCTGTGGTGGTGAGTTAGTGAGGTGTCTGTGGTGGTGAGTTAGTGAGGTGTCTGTGGTGGTGAGTTAGTGTCTGTGGTGGTGAGTTAGTGAGGTGTCTGTGGTGGTGAGTTAGTGTCTGTGGTGGTGAGTTAGTGTCTGTGGCGGTGAGTTAGTGTCTGTGGCGGTGAGTTAGTGAGGTGTCTGTGGTGGTGAATTAGTGAGGTGTCTGTGGTGGTGAGTTAGTGTCTGTGGCGGTGAGTTAGTGAGGTGTCTGTGGCGGTGAGTTAGTTAGGTGTCTGTGGTGGTGAGTTAGTGTCTGTGGCGGTGAGTTAGTGTCTGTGGCGGTGAGTTAGTGAGGTGTCTGTGGTGGTGAATTAGTGAGGTGTCTGTGGTGGTGAGTTAGTGTCTGTGGCGGTGAGTTAGTGAGGTGTCTGTGGTGGTGAGTTAGTGTCTGTGGTGGTGAGTTAGTGAGGTGTCTGTGGTGGTGAGTTAGTGTCTGTGGTGGTGAGTTAGTGAGGTGTCTGTGGTGGTGAGTTAGTGTCTGTGGTGGTGAATTAGTGAGGTGTCTGTGGTGGTGAGTTAGTGTCTGTGGTGGTGAGTTAGTGTCTTTGGCGGTGAGTTAGTGTCTGTGGCGGTGAGTTAGTGAGGTGTCTGTGGCGGTGAATTAGTGAGGTGTCTGTGGTGGTGAGTTAGTGTCTGTGGCGGTGAGTTAGTGAGGTGTCTGTGGTGGTGAGTTAGTGTCTGTGGCGGTGAGTTAGTGAGGTGTCTGTGGCGGTGAGTTAGTGAGGTGTCTGTGGTGGTGAGTTAGTGTCTGTGGTGGTGAGTTAGTGTCTGTGGTGGTGAGTTAGTGAGGTGTGTATCCGACATCCTGCACTGCCTCCATCCGCGGTGGCCATATGTGGCAGCAGCAGGAGGGAGAGGTGGGAGTGGCCCTGGGAATGGTGCTGCAGGTAATTATCTCAGGTGTGTGGTGTTGACTGATTACTCTGCCAGTATATGGGCAGGAGCAGCTCACACACTCAGGAGACACCTGGAAGCAGCTCAAAGACTGGCCGCTGTGGGACTGTGTGGTACAGTAGCTGTTCTCTGGAGTCACAGCTCGTATCCACTAATGATGAGAGCTTCTTTATCGCTCGTGACTGTTCACAATAAATTCAGTGTGTCACATCCACTCGGCTGTCCGGTTTGAACTGATGGAACCTACGGAGGAAGCTTCAGCTTCTGCTACGTGTATTTTTGCTTTTAGGTTTTACTTTTCTACGTATACATGTTCATTCTAAACAGTCATCAGTGTGTGTGATACTACCTGTCGAGATATCATCATAATGTACAACTCATAAGTATGTTAGCGACACACAGAAGCCCGTGTGTTACGGAGCAGCGCTGCATGGCGTCACATGTACTGTGTGACCTACATGCCTCCAACCACAGAATGAATCACTTCTCTTCTTTCCTGCACTGCTGCTCACCTCAGAGGCCTGAAAGCAAAGTCTTCAAATACACGTGCATTGAAAAATAATTCATAACGGAGGTGATGCTTCCTGGTAATAAAGTGTGTGCAGTGAAGGTGGTAATAACTCCTGACCCTATTAAATTAATTAAGCCACAGCTTATCATAATGGAGAAACGGAGAGATGGGGGGAAACGTGTGTGGTGGTCCCTCTGAAAGCCTCACGCTGATGAAGCTGGAGGGAAGGCACACCGAATAAACGCATAACTTATTAAATTAGCGTTGGTCTCCACGGGATGCGCAATAATTGTCCTCTATGTCATTAAATTCAGCCTGCTTTTGGCTCACAGGCTTCTTCAGCCAGCCGTGCACACACGACCACTGATACCTGCAGCTCTGTCCTTGTGTGTGCATCTCTGTGTACAGTGAAAATCATATTCAATTATACATCCTGGTTATTACAACTCTGGTATTGTTGTAGCAGTTTTGTGGTTTTAATAATAACATTGTACTCACCGACTATGTTTACGTGTTTGTGTCTCCACTATCGGTGTGCGAACGAGGTAGGAAGGCTTCATGCTTACACTGATGAGCCGAAACATTGTGATCGCTCGCAGATGAATTGAATAATGTTGACTAACAAGAGCACATGTCGAGGTCTGACCTGAATTTTCCACTGAACTCGGTCTGTCATGTCGTGTGTGTGCGCCGCAATTTTGTTGCGTCCTCTTTTGACTTCATCTCCACGGGAGCGTGTCAGAAGCGTTCCGTCTGCCCGCTTCATATTTGGATGTTTTTCTTATCGTGGGTAAATGTTGGTAAACAGCTTCTTTTTTGTCCATTGGGTGTTTATTGTTGTCATTTCCTACTTTGTGCTGCAGCATACAGACAAAGTTGAAACAGCTGATGTGTTTTAGTCATTAAAAACATGAATCCTCCTGTTTATTGTGTAACTATTCCACATACGGTGTCTGTAGCAGGAGAACGTATATCTTGTCCAAACTGAAAGACCGCGAGGGTTGACGCTGATGTAGTTACGTATTTTACAATCGGGAGTTTGCACATGGGTGTTTCATTTTGAAAATTGACCGGGATTTAATTTCATTTTCTCGACTGACTTCCTGCCATGCTGATCCGCTCTGCCGCGGCCTGCTGCCTATCTTTGGCGCTGCAGAGCGGCGACCTGCTGACACGGACCGCGGGGCGGCCGGTGGGATACGAAGCATCGACTTTAGTGACAGCGATTCAGTCAGCAGGACGGAAACTGAACGCGTCACAAACAGAACCGGTGGAATAGAGTATCCAATCAATTTTCAAAATAAAATACCCTGTCCAGACTCCCGATTGTATGTCAAACCTGAGCGGCCACCGTCAGTGACGTCGCCTGTTGGTTTGTGAACGTTATGAATCCTCCAGTTCAGATTCTGTCCGTCACCATCTTTGCTTGTTCGGAGCAGTTCGGAGCAGGAAGTGACCATATTTGGACGAGCTGGGGGAGGAGCCAGAGGTGGATCTGACAGATCTGATCGGAAACCTGATGATACTAATAAGAAGGAGCGACTTTAGTTAACAACACCAAGATAACTCATGAAGAAATTGTATTAAGTGATAATTTTATAAGGGAAGTTGAATGGGAGTCTTTTGGGCTCTTTGGAGCCGACCTCCAGTGGCCCTCAGACCTCGTTTACCTGCGACATCAGAAAACATCCAATCACACTTTAAATGTGTGATTTGTGAATGTTGTGATTTTGTTCTACACAAATAAAATTGAAGTTAATTGAAACAATTGGATGCGATTGAATGTTTAGTTCAATTACAGAGAAACAATGTTTCAGAAATTCCTTTGATAAATGTGAAAACAAGTTAACTGCTTGCATTAAGCTTCCTTTGAACTGAAAACAAGTATCATGCTGCTGATTGCATTGAGTAAAACAAACCAAAATAAATCCACTCCCAACAAAACATTCCGCTGAAATGAACATAGCCAGAGCCACATGAAGTGAAATGGCCAGTTTGGTTTTAGACAACAGCTGCTGCAGCCTCTTGAAGCCAGAAGTGGAGCTGATGTTGGGTTCGCAAGTTTTGATGGCTCCTCTTATTATCAGATTTTTTTTAGCTGTATTGAGTTGCTTCAACATGCTAATGTCCTCTTTTCTATATTGGGTCTCTTTCTGTGTCTGACATGATGAGGAGTAATGGCCTCTTAAATGGAAGCATCCAGCAGCGGCTGCTGAGGGAAGGAGGCTGCTGGGATAAGACCTGTTTTTACTGCCGCCTCCCCCGTGGAGATCTGACAAGCATCTGATCCGTTCCCGTCCTAATCCGATAAAAGTCAGCTGAGCTCAATGTTCCTTTTTTGCCAACAGCTTGCTTCACATTTTTATATCACACATTTGTACCAGTGGCAGTGAATGTTTCAGGGGGCTAAAGGTTGGTGGGGGCCCTGGAAACATGGCAGGGATTATAGATGTTTCTCCTGTTGCTGGATCCTAAGTGAGCTGTTTTCACAGGCACCCTGCTGCTCACCACAAAGCTCTCCAATACTCCATCCAAGTTCAGCATTTCTGCTTGATGACTAAATTGATCTGAAACTGATCAACAGTTTCAGAACAAAAGAAAAGGTTGAGGCATTCTGCAGCACAGAAAGGGAAGTGAGATCATTATTAGCCTGTCTGTCTCATGTTGCTTTCTCATAATAAATGAGCTGCCCCAGTTGGATTGTACCCTGAATGCAGCTTATCAGGTGATCTGTCCAGATCTTGTTTGAGTGCAATGACGTTGAAGTAGTCCCTTCAATGGTGGCGGAGTTTCACCACACAAAATATGGAATATTGTGGTTAATGCTGATTGGTTAAAACTGCTCCAGTGGTTTCAAAAATAACCCGAGGTCTGTGTCCATTAGGATGCAATGACTGGAAACAATTCCCAACGGAGCGAGGCCAGAACCAGACATCCATGCAGTGAATTCAGGTCTGTAATATCAGGATACCTCTGCTGCAGTGAAGTCACTCTAATACATGGAATGTCTAGATGCTTTGCATTGGCCCATTTGGTACTACCTATATTTAGGATGGAGTACTTGATGTTTCCCCTCCAAAAAAAGCGCTACTGTTTTATGTAGATGTCCAATCATTGTTGATGGTATACAGTTTATGTAATTAAATCAACACATTCCTCAATACATTATCTGTATCTGGACAGCAGCTGCAGAATCTGTGTTTCCATACAGCAGAGATGTAGTTGGTGACCATATGATCAAGAAACTTACTGGCCACCAGGGGGTGCTCTACAAGCAGCACCCAAACAAAACATAGGAAGTGCTGCAGAGTAAATAGGAAGTGCTGCAGAGTAAATAGGAAGTGCTGCAGAGTACACAGGAAGTGTCTTTGCTCAAATTTCCCATCTGCCAGATCAAACAGTTAGTCTTCATCCTTTAAGCTTATTATTACCCATGGTCTAATTATTCATTCATCATTTTCTTCCTTTGAACTTTTAGCAAGAAACTGATCGACTCACTAACTACCTGTGTTAGTTGTTACTTGATTGTGGCAGTGATTCGATCTGAGCCCAGTTTAACGTGTATCTGGGCCGTGAACTTGGGGAGGAGGTCAAAAGTCAGACACCCGTTCTGGAAATCAGAACGATGCTCCTTCTTCAAGTTTATAGTCTCCTAACTGGAAGATCGATCTCGAAGCTCGATGTCTTTACACAGTTGTAAAATGTTCTGACTTTGCAGTCAAGTTTAAGTCATCAATCAAAAGGAGGATTTTTGTGAATAAACATGTTAAACACCAGGGCTTCTCCGTCTGCAGGCTTGAGATTGTTTGAAGATGATAACTGTCTCCACAAATATGACGAGCGACATAATATAACAATTTGTCCACAGCCTGCAAGTGTTTTGTGTTTTTCTTTAAGTCTTAAGCACGAAGCAGTTTTTCCACAATAAGGGAAGCACTCAGCTGCTCCTCCAAACATTTCTATGGGAACCATCTGCGACAGTTTCCACACAGTAGATGAGACTCTCCAAACATTAAAGTCACGAACTGAAATTGTGAAACCAAAAATATTTCAGACAGAGTGGCGCAAAAATTGGAGCTAAAATTGTAGATCTGGTTGTTATAGTGCCATCATCTGGCCAGCCCTGTAATACTTGTTGCCGTGGTGACAGAAGGTCTTTGAAAAATGTGCCAGACAATTTGTTTGCTGCGTCGATCCTCAGCTCTCTGTTTGCCATGCAAAGCACACACTGTAATCATGCCATTTTCCTCTTTCTTGTCATTATACCATCACCTTGTTTTCAGTGTTGTAGGTGGAACATGACATGATAAAAGCTTTCTCTGCAGAGCCGCTAAATGTCAAAAGGGATACGGAAACACGGGGACAAATACAAAGGCAGGGAGAGAGAGCACACCGCGAGGTGATGGGAAGGCGAAGGGACGATGGAATGAGTCAGAAAAATGAGAGAAATAATGAAGATTGCCACGGCGGCTTATAAATCATAAAAAAGGTTGAACAAGGAGAAGCAAAAGAGGAAAAAAAAACAAAACACAACTATAGCTCCTAATTGATGTGCAGCTTAGCAACAGGACAGTTGGATGTTTCTATCCAAACAAACAAACAAACAAGACGCAGACAAGGAAAGTCTCTGGGAGAGTTAGTGGCAGCTGATAATGAGGACTCGCCTGTAAACCACAGTTGAAACACTTTATGAATTTGATCTGTGACATACACAGAGGGGATACTGACACATTCTGTTAATTAGCATGGCTAATTAGCTGCAATGCAACAATAATTAATTTAAAAAGATATTTAAATTAATTATTTATTGCATTAATTAAGTCAGAGGGGGTAAGAAGGGGGTGGGGGTAATTAAGACAAATGTTTAATATGTTGTTAATTAGGTTAGGATGGAGGGAGCTGATGATGATGATGATGATGTAAAGACAGGAGGCAGCAGACTGTCATTCGGCTGGACGGTGCACAGTTTCCTCAGTGTTCTTACTAATGAGTGCCTATTGATTGGTCCCCCCACCTCCCCCTCACCTCTCCTCCACTAAATCACTGGTTAACACCGGACTGCTGCTGGATGCGCACAGACGAGCTGCTGCTGATAATCACGTTGACAGCAGACTTTACATCAGGAACGTGGTGAATGTGGAGATCCTGAGCTCTCATTTCTGCACCCGGATGTTAGTGTAACGTTGTGGCTTTATTATATTCACAATTAAAGCTCGGCTGGATTAACGCCTGCAGAATGTGGACAAGAGGAGAAAAAGAGTAAAAGAGTCTCTAATAATGGAGTTTTTCTTCTGGTATCTGATGGATGTGAATGTTGTGAAAGTTGTGATGGGCTGAAAACTGTCCAGTCTTAAAAGCCAAACAGGGTGGAGCATGTTCGTTGCCGGTGAGACTCACCCAGGAGGTCCAGTTGTTAGAAGGGCAGGAGTCCAGGAGAGGTTTCAGATGAAGCTTCTTTTATTATCACATCGAGCACCACATGAGAAGTTTACCATCACCGACCAGCTTCCCTCAACAGCACAAACTGAGCGCCTCTCTTCGTCTTCTTTTGAGTTTTATTGCGGGTGGCATCCAGCGAAAGGTGCACTACCGCCACCTGTATTGGAGTGAGGACCAGTTAACTATCCCCTTACAAAACAACAAAAAAAGTTCAATTCAGTGATTCAAATTCTTTTGAATCCTGGGTGGCACTTCCTGCCCCTAATGTTAACAATTTTTTTTTTTTTTTAAATGAGCTCCCTTTATATACGTATTTACATAAAACCACTTACCATCGAGACACAATATTTAACATTCTTCACAATTCCTATAAATATAGTAGGCTAAGTACAATTTTTTTTTTTTTTACATAAATAAATACACCAGCACAGAAATCTGGACTCCCCCTACCCACTACCTGTGGTTGGTACCTTCCCGGAACTATTAATGAGTCCTGAGCCCCTGGGGGAACTGTTTTGCCCAAACACCCAGGGAAGAGGAAACAGGAAGAAGTAAGTTGCTCCATGATTTCCCTGCTGTTGCATCTTCATCTTGGAATTAGTCTCACATTCATATTATGGCCACATGACTGATTAAATGCTCTACAGCCGTCAGTCAGTTCAATCACAAACCCAGCCTCCCTGCTGGGATCACGACTCCCAGCGAACTGACACCTGGTCAGTAAGTACATTTAATAAAACCGTGAGTGTTCATTTACTCTATTTGGTCATTTTAATATTGTTACCATCCTACTTAATATCAAAACCATATCATACCATTAATAGAAGTACACTTTTTGTCCAGATAAATTGTTTAGATGAGACAAGCCGGCGATGTTGCAACCGCTGACTGTTTCTAAAAGAGTTCGTAGCTTCAGGTCTGTAAAATGGTTCTGATCCAGAAGTGTCTTCAGCTGCAATACCAGTGAGTGCCACTAGAGGTCGGCTCCAAAAAGCCTCCGGCTCCATAGACTCCCATTCAACTTCTCTCATCAAATCCAAAGTGAATAAAATGTGTCCATCAGTTCTCTCGGTGTTGTTAGCTAAAGTCACTCCTTCTTATTAGTTTTCTGGAGGTCCATCTGAAAATAATCCCTCATTCATTAGAAAAGAAGATTCAAGAAGACCTGTTTTTGGGGGCGTGTCTGTTTGATTGACAGGCCTGCGGTGCAGTCAGGTTACAGCTATCGGTGGGCGGGACGTCGTATCGTCAGGTTTCCGATCAGATCTGTCAGATCCACCTCTGGCTCCTCCCCCAGCTCATCCAAATATGGTCACTTCCTGCTCCGAACCGCTCCGAACTAACAAAGATGGTGACGGACAGAATCTGAACTGGAGGATTCATAACGTTCACAAACCGACGATGACATCACTGCCCTGTGCTGCGACCTGTGATGTGATGTAGTTATCGTACATGTAATGGACTCATAAACAGTTCTGGGGCATGACGCTTCCAATTAGCAGACAAAGTCAGTAAAAATGGAAAATAACAAAGAAATTAAGAAACATGAATCTTTTAATATTTTTTCATTAGATTTTACGCTGCTGCATCTGGTGAGGAAGAGTATGTGACAGTTGAAGGCTCCGGGACTAAATAGGTCCTGAGGAGATTCTGCTTTAAGAACTACTGTTTCAAAGGTCAAGCATTCAATTCGGTTCAATTTGATTTATATGGCACGAAATCACAATATAAGTCATCTCAGGGCACTTCACACAGAAAGACTGAGACCGAACAATATTACAGAGAGAAACCCGACGACTGAACAGTTCCCACATGAGCAAGTGATGGAGGCAGTGGGGAGGAAAATTGCTTTTTAACAGGAAGAAACCTCAGACAGTCTTTTTCTGAGGTGGGCGGCGGTGGAGTGAGAGGAGAGCGGAGACAGAAAAGAACAGCATAGAGAAACTGACTCATGTCTCCACTTCCTCTTGCCTTGATGTAGATGTGTACTGCTGGAAACTGTGCTCGCACCTTTGTTTGCCCTCGTATGTCCAGGTTCATGAGGCCCCCTCTGATGGAAGTGAAGGGTTTGTCTCTCAGATGGATTCCATGTCACAATGAGAACAGAAGGCAGCTTCAGATCTGTTGACAGCTGAATGATAACGTAATGGAGAGAGAGAGAGAGAGAGAGAGAGAGAGAGAGAGAGGATGATGTGATCGGGTGGGAATAGGGAACACATATGCAAAGTAACTCAATTAAGGGAGCCAATTTCAACCCTCCCATCTTGCCCTGAAAGAACTAGAGCAAGTGAAGCCAATGGTGTCAGAGGACAAATAGAACAGAGGCAGAGAAGAGGCTCGCACATTTAAAGAGAGAGGACACAGAAACTCCGTCTGACAAACCAGGTCCTGTTGAAACGTCGGGGATGGAAGAGAGTCCGGCGTTGTTGGAGAAAGAAACCTCTGACAACAGATGATGATCTGTGAAAGATGAATGAAGGATAGTTATTACTGACAGTCATTTCGTCCTCGGTGCCACCCGGCTCGAGTCTCACCCAACAAACACATTATTATTGTTGCGTCGGCACGGATACGTCGGTCTGATGGTGCTGGTAAAAGTAAAAGCGAAGGGCTGTCATTCTCCACATTATTACGAAGCATTTAGATAAAAGACTGGTGGACTATAAGTTGAAGAGCAGGGAGAGTTGTGGATATGCAGGACTGTCAGACGTCGCCTGGCTGCACCGACTGACGCTCACAGCTTCAGTAGTCTTCGCTGTGAATAAACGTCCGCTAGCTCAGTTCGTACACACTCTGAAGGGCGGACCAATCAGCGAGCAGTGTCGGTGGTTAACTGCGTTTGTCCCACCCTTCCTTCACTGTGATTGGACGGTTGGTGACAAGGACAGGTGCAGTGCTAATATTTTTCAACTCTTGTTGACCAGCAAAAATTGAGCGTTCAGAGCTGAGCAAAGAATACACGCTCCTCGTCAAGCTGCTGGCGTTCATTAAACAAATAAAAAAATTAGCTGTACTCAGGAAAAAAACCTCTTTGGCGTACACGGTAGGTAGTTGCAGCGGTGGCAGTGTCGGCTGGTTTCGGCCATGCTGATTGGTTAAAATGAACCAGAGGTCGATGCCCAGCAGGATGGAACGACTGCAAACGATTCTCTATGGAGGTGGACCGGACCCACATAGCCACACATATCTTTATTTTCTTTGATAAAGAAAGTTTTGGCTCTTTTGAGAACGTTTCAAGTAATATGTACGACAATGAACATTTTATACATATTTAACAGACATAATGAATATATTTTAAAAAGCATAACCAACCCCAAAATGCTGTGATCTGCAGATATCAGGGGCAATTTAAAACTCTTCTGTGTAATCCAATGTAGTTCAAGCAAATTTCACAAACCTTAACAGGTTTCGATTTCATGCCCCCATCAGGGCTGTCTGTCCTCTTCATCATTCACACACACACACACACACACACACACACACACACACACACACACACACACACACACACACACACACACACACACACACACACACACACACACACACACACACACACACACACACACATCCATCTCTTCTCCTTTTCTCCTCTAAATAATGATGCAGCAAACTTAAAATCGGAGCCAGCGACTGAGGATGAATTTGTGCGACCTGCCTCCCAGATGGAGCCGATCAGCAGCCCGCTCTATTTGTGTTTCAATCCGATGCAGCTGTGACTCACTCAAACCATTACTTTTATTCAAGATTGCTGCTCTGACAGGAGTTTAAACCTGCCCAAAGTTTCAAACAATCTAAATGTCCTTCCAGGCTGTGCAGATGTCACGGCAAACAAACAGAGTCAGAAATAACTCAATTCAGTTCAGTTCAATTTAGATGCAGGTCTGTGTTCAGACTGCCAGCCCAAATCTGAGTTTTGTCATATCCAGATTGTATCCAGATTGATTTTGAAAGTCTGAACAGCAAAAAAAAACCCACATGAAATGAGATCTTTGCAATCTGAATCCAAACCACATCTGGAGGAGGTTTAAATTTGTGATTACAATCGGATTCCTGCTGATGCGTCTTCAGTCCGATGCTCCGCTGGCTTGTTTCAAATCAATGACAAAAACAGAGCAAACTGACTTTTTTTGTTCTTTTTTTGCCAATTACCAGAAATCAAATGGAAGAAAGTGTGAAAAAGGTCAGTGTACTCTAAATGAATCCATTTTCCAATCAAAAAACAATAAAGAAAAAACTAATATCGAAAGTTAATTGGAATAAAGTGTTTAAAAAAAAAGGTGCACATGCATTCAGGCAGTTATTTGTATCAGTTTGAAACCAGAAACAAAATGTTAATGTGAGGCAACAGTGCTAATAATGACTACATGCTGGCAGGTATGATTATCCCCTTTAACATTTTGTATTAAAAAAAGAGACAAGAAGAGAAATCCATTTAAAGATGGTGTGATATCTACATCTTTGATAAAGCACAGATTATATTCTGCGTCTCTCCTCTAATATATGTCTGTTTTTGATAGAACTGAGTTTATATCAGGAGGCGCTAAAGGTGTCAGAAAACAGTGAATGAACACCAGGTGGGCCACATGATTGCTCAAATGCATAAATTAGGCTGTTGATGTCACAATCTAACACACACAAGCTAATCACAGGCCTAATATGCATAAACTCTTGGTTTGTTTACAACCTGTCTGATCGTCTGCTGTTTCCTGTCCTCTCTAACTTTATTGTTGTTGTGATCTCAGATCTTAATGCACAATGTTTTTATTATTATTGATGGAAAAGATGTCAAAATCACAAGAAATAGCCCCCAGTGTTATTATCCTCTAAGTTTCATATTGAAGCGTCACTGTGTTTCGAACTATCAGAACATCAGCAGGCCTGCGTTCACTCAGGGAAAGCAGCTCGCTGGTAAAAAGCACAGCAGTGTCCTGCATGGGGCCCCCGACCTCAGAGGGGCCACCGGCTTAAAACTGACCGTCTGCTTTTCTTTCTATTGAAAACAACCATGAGATTGGACCAGATAAAGTCAATGAATCAACTCACACGTGTGTTTTGGATGTTTGAGTCTGATACTCAGATACATCTGCAGAAAGCAGAAACTTTCTCCGGTCTGACCTAAAATCTGAGTTTAAGGTTTTTACATGTAGCAGGAGTTGTGACATCACAATTAGTTTGAAGACAATCCTGTTACAATATAGGTGATGTGTGGGTGATGTGTGGGAGCGTCTGTACTGCACAAATATAAAGAGAATGGACTTTCAGTAGTTTAACTACGAGATACGCAGACTGCAAACTGCTGGACTGTCAAGAGGACACAACAATAACTAATTGAACTGAAGCTACTTGATGAAACATCTGAAAAACCAACACAGTGTGGAGTTCAAGGCTAAAGCTAGCATCGTCCAGCTTTGCAGCCAACACGAGAGAAGCAAGAATACCTGTCATCTCCGGAGATGGGCAGTAGGAACAACACAAGCTCTCAGTTTTAGATCATTTGGGATTTCGTCATCTTCTCAGCGTACTGGAGGCCCAGTATGAGATTCTCAGCCATCAACACATGACAGAAACCGGGTTAACAAAGCTGCAGAGCTTTGTGGAAAAGCACATCAACAACTTGTTGCAGGACAGATGAGAGGATTAGCATCCGTCTGTCATCAGTTGACCTGAGCAGTGAGTCGTCCTTCAAGCGGAGCCCTTTCAGGTGCACTTGATGAGATGCTTCAGACATGGTGAATTCCTAAAAGATCTATTCTTATTGTACTCCGGGACAACGCCGATGATGAAGGCCATGATTGATGCGTTGCTCTCACACTCGTGCTAGCTGCTAGCGAGGGTCTTCTGGCTCAGAACTGTTTCCGACACGTTGTCAGTCCTCGGAGAGACCACAACTTCTCGGGAAGACAAACCACTGCGGTACTGGGGGGGATTAACAAAGTGCGGTTTACCACTCTGACCCAAATGCCACACGGATCCCTCTCAGCACGATGCAACGTTGTGGAAAGTGAAAAGCAGATGAAACAGCTTCTTTTCATCAAAAAGAAAACGTTCCAGACGCTCACTTTTCCAGGCTTGATCCTCCCAGACAGAGCTCGCCTCAGTTGTTCTAATACAGTTGTACTGAAATCCCCTGAATGGGTTCCAGGTTACATTGAAGTGAAACATGGTGGCAGCGCCAGGTTTGATTGGGAAAATCCAAAGTTGAATTTTTAAATGCAACTCAACTCATGAAAATAAAACATGTTTCAAAAGTCATTGTTGGAGCTGCACTGTTATCATTAAATACTCATAGTGATGCTCAGTATTGACACGTATCCAAATCTAAGTACTTGTGCATCCCTGGTTATTAGTCAAAGCCAAGTATTTAAATCTTCAAAGTTTTTAATGATTTAACTTTACAGTGGAGATCAGAATTGAGACAACAACAGTGGGTGTTAATCCAGTTAGTGTCTCCAGATATCAGGTAGCCTGGAGTACCTAAATTTACTGCGTGAATATTAAGGTCTGGATACGCTCCGTAGGTAATGTTCGCAGTTGTTCCATCCTACTGGGCGTCAAACACCCTTAACCACAGACACTGGGAGCTGATTGGTCCGCCCGTCAGAGTGGCTAAATGAACGCTAATACGAGCAGCGTGACCAGACTATCGCTCACAGCTTCAGTTTTCCTCACTGTGATTATAGTCTGGTGACCAAGCTAGATATCAGGTTGAAACGGGGTCACCCGTTGGTTTGTGAACGTTATGAATCCTCCAGTTCAGATTCTGTCCGTCACCATCTTTGCTAGTTCGGAGCTGTTTGGAGCAGGAAGTGACCATATTTGGACGAGCTGGGGGAGGAGCCAGAGGTGGATCTGACCGATCAGATCGGAAACCTGACGATACTACGTCCCGCCCACCGATAGCTGTAACCTGACTGCACCACAGGCCTGTCAATCAAACAGACACGCCCCCAAAACCAGGTCTTCTTGAATCTTCTTTTCTAATGAATGAGGGATTATTTTCAGATGGACCTCCAGAAAACTAAGAAGAAGGAGTGACTTTAGCTAACAACACCGAGATAACTGATGGACACATTTTATTCACTTTGGATTTGATGAGAGAAGTTGAATGGGAGTCTATGGAGCCGGAGGCTTTTTGGAGTCGACCTCTAGTGGCACTCGCTGGTATTGCAGCTGAAGGCACTTCTGGATCAGAACCATTTTACAGACCTCAAGCTACGAACTGTTTTATATCCAGTCTGTGATCTGACTGTGGTAAGATGTCTGAACACCACGTTCCTGCAGTTTACCTTCAGTGTTTGAGGAGTGGAGGGCTGGTCTCTCTGAACATCCATCTGCATCCTCGTTGCTCCTTCTCGATCCCCCCCCACTTCTCCCTCCGTCTGTCCACTCTGTCTGTCTCTCCTACGCTCGCCTCTGTCTGTCTTTTCATCGTCGTCTTTCTGTCGCCGTGGGGAGCCTGGTGTTGGCATCACACCGTCTGCCTCTCGCCTGCTGACTGACTGACTGAAGCTCCCGCTGCATGACTGACGCCACCGTTCCAGACTCTGAGTGTGTGTATGTGTTTGTAGGCGTGCATGGAGGGTTTTCTTGCAAGGTTAGCACATATGTGGCTGGAGCAGCAGCTACATCTCTGACAGTGGCCATTGTTTTTCAAAGAAAAGCAGGGTCTGTTAGTTTTATTAAATATTAAAGTGCCTGTAAGCGTGGGTCTTTGAGGTGTCACATGCAGTCTGTGAAATGGAACTGGGAGTGGGGCTAAATGAGCCGAGGTGACAAACGAAATCTGGGAAAGTAGACAAGCTTTAACAACTTCCAGACACTGCTGTCAGTCTGTGGCGGTGTGCATCAGCTCCCAACACCATCAGTGGGATGAAGCATGTTCCACTTTTTCTAAAAACTTTTCCTTGAGTGTGACTGTACCGCTGCACTGATTCACGAGGTGTCAACACGCTGCCTCTGCTGTCTGTTCCAACTTCCAGACTCTGAAGTAGCATACGCATCTTTTTCCAAGGTGGAGCTCAGCCTGTGAAAGTGTGAATTACTTCAGCCCTCACTCCTCTTTGGTGGTTTTAGATGAAATCACGCCTCTGAAAACAAGTCCATTTAATTGTCTCATTGGGTAAATGTGATCGGAGTAACTCAGGGTAAAAAAAAAAGAAGCACTTTTCTCAGTTTAGTTTAACCTCAAGTCAGAAGTTTATCCATGCACCAAGCTGGTATCAAACATGAAATTTGGCCTCTGCTGGCGTGACAGTTACATGGTTTCCTGTAGAGGATGAAAATGAAACCTACTGTATGGTGGAGCCGTGTGATTTACAAGAAAATGAAACCTGGAGCTAAAACACGTGGTTGGGGTTAGAGTACGGAAAACAACTCAACAGAAACGTTGTCACCTCCTGGATTCGAACCTCATTGTCCAACATGTTTGAGTAATTCATCAATCATCTGTCTGCGGTCAGACTCAGATTAAAAGCATTTTCAGACAGTCAGTCCAGACCTTGACAGTGCTGCATTGTGTAGGACGAATGTCTGTGTGCCGTAGAAGTGCTGGAATGAAATAATGGCCAAATGTTGTTTGTCCTCCCCGTCTAAATTTACCGTGGGTGTGACACCACAGGAGTGACCCCGCTGTGTGTTAATTGATAGTGTGCTTGTTAAAACAATGATTCCAGTTTAGATGCTGCTCTCTGGTCCCTGTAGCTTTATAACACTTGATGATTACGAGCCGTTTCCCCTGCTCTAATTATCTTATGGGTGGGCACACTCAAGGGCACCCTTTTTAGACACTGGATGTTTTTTTTCTATATGCCAGCTACAATGTGTGGGAAACTTTTGATGTGTGATATGACTTTTATTTTTACCCTCCAAAAAGACTGGTTGCTACACTGTATTTTTAGCCCTAAGAAGGACTTGGGAATAAAGTGTCACAACCATGTAAATCAGGATGAGATCTGCTGCTTCATCATGTGAGAGTGGCAAAGTGATGTGCATAATTAGAGAGTAGCAATCATATTTGCGTAGTTGTTGTTCATGACTGTGAATAAGGTTTCTGTATTAGTGCTCACCATGGATTACCGTGCACATGTAGAAACCCCCCCCTCCAACCCTCCCCTCCACCCCCTCCAGGCTCACTCTGGCTATCTGAGCAGACAGTGATGCATGTCTGACTGCACCACTGACTTGATGGGACTTGATTTATAAAATCTCTTCTTGGAGCCAATTCATGTTTCTCCTCCAGTGGCCTGTTCTGTGCAGCTCTGAGTGTGCAGTCTGTGCGAATCATACACTTCTGCCACCGTGTGTGTGTGTGTGTGTGTGTGTGTGTGTGTGTGTGTGTGTGTGTGTGTGTGTGTGTGTGTGTGTGTGTGTGTGTGTGTGTGTGTGTGTGTGTGTGTGTGTGTGTGTGTGTGTGTGTTTTACTCCCTGCATGTCATGGATGTGAATCCGTGGTCTCCAGAGTGAGGGTGGGGACAGGAGACCACACTGCAGGCTGCAGCTGTGCGAACAGTGCAGTGTTGTAGTTGTTCACTAGGTGGAGCACTTGGTCTGACTTGCGCCGCTCTCCTCCTCCTCCTCTCTGCTCCTCTCAAGAGATTTCCTGAAAAGGCCAAGATCAAGTGTCAGGTCAAAAAGTTCAGATGAGAGGAGGAGATTATTTATGGAGAACAGAGTTCATCATAATTAAAGGAAAGATTATTCTTGCTGTCTGCTGGTACATTTATTTATAGAGTTTTGGTCTCCTTCCCTTCATCCAGTGTGAACAAGCAGTTCAACATGATTGTTGGATAAATTATCCACAACGTGGTAACATTTTGATTAATTAGTGAATGGAAACAATAAAAACAAAACGCACACTGCCATCCAGTTAATATGAAGACAGCTTTAAAAGAACAACAGAAGTATAGCAAAGCATTTCCCCCTCAGTGTAGTAGGAATAGACAAAAGAGAAATTGAGGCAAATACTGCCAATTTCATCCTAGATATAAGGCCACATCCACTGTATTTCAAATCAGAATCAGAAAATCAATATTAATCAATATTTACATTTCTATGCTGCCATCCATGACCTGTTTTAAAAAAGGCATCCCACCTTAGTGAGAGTTTATAATTATCATACAAATGAATGCATATTTCTATTTTCATGTAGGCCAACAGCTCCCCTCCATACCAGACATGGTTTGGATTATTTCAGATGTCTACATTTTCTGATAAAGATGTCTGGGCTTGTCCATGAATATTTCTCCCTGTTTGACCATCTACAGCTCCGTGACAACTGAGCATCCTTCATCTCCCGACGAGGACCATGTGATGTGGTCGAGTGTTGCAGTAGAAATGAGTAAGTGGACCTTTCAATGAGATTTTTGTCTAATTTGTCAAATTAATCTCATGTTTCTAATGGAAATGTTGCGGCTATCATCAGACAAGCCATCTTAACACCACTGATCAATATCTGGAAATTATGGCTACAACCAGGAAGATCTCATGTTGTTGTGATTTTAATTATTATTATTATTAGATGTTACAATTAGAAACAAAATCCTGACACCAAGACAACAACAAAAATAATGTATTGAACCTTTTAACCCTCATTTCTATATCGAGGCAGTACTGATTAATATCCATGTGTTCATTAACACACCATTATGAAAACATCATGTTCCAGATTGTGGTCCTTCACCGGAATCAGACCTCGGTCTGTATTTGTACCGCTAGGGGTCGCGTGCGGTCCGCAGAAGTGCCGCTCTCGCTGCCTTCCTGCCCCGCTGCTGTGTGGCTGGAAGAGAGATAATAACCTTACTACTGCTGGGTGTAATTATAGCGCACAGCCTTGAGAGCAGCACATGAATGGCGAATGATTCACTGCATGCATATCACAACATTTGCATGCATTAACCCGGTTCGCCCAGCGTGTCCTGAGGCTCACACAGGCCCCGCCACCAAGTCAACAAGTCCTCCACTCACTCTAATCACGCGCTGCTCCATTAGTTGCGCGCGTTAGAAAGGGCAGGTGGGGGGTTAGGATTTGGCAGCTGAAGGGTTAAAGTCATAAATGTTCTGCCTTGTCGTTCTCAATTCCGCTTTTTTTTTTTTTTTTTTTTTTCTGTCAGGTGTTCTTAAAAGTCCGAGCTCACAGGGAGGTGGAGAGAGGTAATGAAGCAGCGAGGGAGACGAGGGCCGAGCGGATAGTGACAGACAGGCCCAGGAACCAATCAGGAGAGAGCTCCCAGCGTGATTTACAGCCGCTGGGGCTGCGAGGGGGAGGCGCGATGCAGGGAAAAAAAAGCAAACAGTTGAGTGAACAGCATCAGTAGAGAGTGAGTGGAGGAGACTGCAGTGAGGGAGCAGGGTGCCAAGAGGAGACCGAGAGCCAGAAATCAGAGGAGGACGAGTCTGACATTTATTTTCTGATTAGGGATCATCTCTGAAGAGAAAATGCATTTCTTATGTTTCTTATCTGGATTATAATTTATTTTTCCAACTCCTTTCCAGACTGGTTTCATCACTCCGGCGGCACTGCGCTTCGTTGGAATGCGCGCTGTCTGCGGGACGCAGATGAAGAGCGGCACAGCGGAGCTCGAACTAAAACAGCCTCTGCAGTCATTAAAACTCCTTTAAAAAAAAAATCACAATGCCTCTCTTTTAACGGGACACATCTGCCTGGACGCCTTACACGTTTTTGGAGACTTTTACGCCTTTTGGAGACTTTTACCTCCCACCTGAAATCTGGGATGGAAATTGACATTTTGTCCATTAACACAGGTTTTTGATATATATATATATATATATATATATATATATGTATATATATTTTTTTTAAACTCAAGTGCACTTGTTTTTCCGGCGATGATTGTGCTTTTGATTGTCCTGTGCATCACGGATGGAGCGCTCTCTCAGATACGCTACTCTGTCCCGGAGGAGGCGGACCATGGCACCTTGGTGGGGAATATCGCCGAGGACCTGGGTCTGGACCTCACCAAGCTGGCCTCCCGCCGTTTCCAAGTGGTGCCCAACTCTCGGACACCCTACCTGGAGGTAAACCTGGAGAACGGCGTCCTGTTCGTTAATGAGAAAATCGACCGGGAGCATATCTGCAAGCAGAGCGCCAACTGCCAGCTGAACATAGAAGTGTTCCTGGAGAACCCACTGGAGTTGTTTCGGGTCGAAATCGAGGTGGTGGACATTAACGACAACCCGCCCAGCTTCCCGGAGACGGACATCACGGTGGAGATCTCGGAGAGCGCCACTCCGGGCACCCGTTTCCCTCTGGAGAGCGCGTTCGACCCGGACGTGGGGTCTAACGCTTTACGCACGTATGATATCACCACTAACAACTACTTTTACCTGGACGTGCAGACACAGACGGACGGAAACAAGTTCGCGGAGCTCGTCCTGGAGAAGCCGCTGGACCGGGAGCAGCAGGCGGCGCACAGGTACGTGCTGACCGCGGTGGACGGCGGCCAGCCTCCACGGACTGGCACCGCGCTGCTGGTGGTCAAAGTGCTGGACTCTAACGATAACGTGCCGGTGTTTGACCAGCCCGTCTACACGGTCAGCCTCTCCGAGAACGCACCGGTGGGCACCCTGGTCATACAGCTGAACGCCACCGACATGGACGAGGGACTAAACGGGGAGATCGTTTATTCTTTCAGTAACCATATCTCCAGCCACGTGAAGGACTTGTTCAGCATAGATCCGCGCACCGGGCGGATCGAGGTGCGCGGAGAGGTGGATTTTGAAGAGAGCAGCCTGTATCAGATCTTTGTGCAGGCCAAGGATATGGGGCCAAACGCCGTGCCTGCGCATTGCAAAGTGCTGGTCAAAGTCACCGATTTAAACGACAACGCACCGGAGATCACCTTCAGCACCGTCACGGAGTCGGTGAGCGAAAAAGCGGCTCCCGGTACCGTCATTGCTCTGCTGAGTGTGACGGACCGGGACGCAGAGGAGAACGGACAGATCCACGTGGAAATCCTCGGTGATGTCCCGTTCAAATTAAAATCCTCCTTCAGGAATTATTTCACCATAGTGACCGACGGAGCGCTGAACCGGGAGCAGGCGGACTCCTACTCTGTGACGGTGGTCGCCCGGGATAAAGGAACACCCTCACTCGCAACCAGTAAGTCCATCCGAGTCCAGGTGTCAGATGAAAACGACAACTCGCCGACCTTTACGCAGTCCATCTATGACGTGTATGTGACAGAGAACAACGTGCCTGGGGCGTACATCCACGCGGTCACGGCTCTGGACCCGGACATCGGCCAGAACGCGCTCATCAGCTACTCCATATTAGAGTGTGACATCCAGGGGATGTCAGTCAAAACCTATGTGTCAATCAACGAGGAAACAGGCTACCTGTACGCACTCAGGTCCTTTGATTATGAGCAGCTGAAGGATTTCACTTTTATGGTCCAGGCCAAAGACGCAGGCACCCCGGAGCTGTCCTCCAACGCCACTGTCAAAGTGATCATTGTGGACCAGAATGACAATGCCCCCCTCGTGCTGGCGCCTCTGGGGAAGAACGGCACAGCCAAGGAGCCCCTGCCCCGCTCAGCTGAGCCGGGCTACCTGGTGACCCGCATCGTGGCCATGGACGCGGATGACGGTGAGAACGCTCGCCTGTCCTACAGCATTCAGAGAGGGAATGAGAACGGCATGTTCCGGATGGACTGGCGGACAGGTGAACTCAGGACGGCGAGGCGCGTGTCGGCCAAGCGGGACCCCCACCAGCTGTACGACCTGCTGATCGAGGTGAGGGACCACGGCCAGCCGCCGCTGTCCTCCAGCGCCAGCGTGATGGTGATGCTGGTGGACAGCATGGCTGACGGCCGCGGCGGCGGAGACCGAGGGGGCACCGCCAAGGCCAAAGACGGCACCCTGGACCTCACCCTCATCCTCATCATCGCTTTGGGCTCCGTCTCCTTCATCTTCCTCCTGGTCATGATTGTGCTGGCTGTGCGCTGCCAGAAGGACAAAAAGCTCAACATTTACACCTGCCTGACCAGCGACTGCTGTCTCGGCTGCACCTCCTGCTGCTCACGGCACGGCCGGGCCCGCAAGAAAAAGCTCAGCAAGTCGGATATCATGCTGGTGCAAAGCGCTGTTAACGTCAGCGGGGCCGGTACGGCTCAAGTCCCCGTGGAGGAGTCGGGGACCTTCGGCTCCCACCACCAAAACCAGAACTATTGCTACCAGGTATGTCTGACTCCAGAGTCTGCCAAAACCGACCTCATGTTCCTAAAGCCGTGTAGTCCATCTAGGAGCACAGACACCGATCACAACCCGTGCGGGGCCATAGTGACAGGGTACACAGACCAGCAGCCTGACATCATATCAAACGGCAGCATTTTATCAAACGAGGTAAGAGTCCCTCTCATACTTTGAGTCTAACCTCTCCTTCCATTCAGCATGTGGTAAACCTGACGCACACACAAGACACACATGACAGATAGGCTACAGACATATTTTACACAGGAGTCATTTTCATCCCCTCAATTCTGTGGCATGTCAGAGCTACCAATGGCTGTATCAGTATGACAGGATGTCCTCTGACATACTGCAGGAGAGGAATTAAAGCCAACACAATGATGAGACCACCGGTGCCTGACGTGCTGCCTTTTGCAGCCCTGAAAGAGAAAAGACTGCATTTATGTCTTTACATTTATAAAACAAAAGTGTTTAAGGAGAACGAACGTTGGCTCAGAGGCAAGTCAGCCCTACCATTGATGTGTGTGTGTGTGTGTGTGTGTGTGTGTGTGTGTGTGTGTGTGTGTGTGTGTGTGTGTGTGTGTGTGTGACCCAGTCCCCCTGGGGAGTGAAGCTTCGCATTAAGCATGCTGGTTAAAATGTTGCTGAGTCGCACTGGAACAAAGATGTGTCTCTGGGCCGTGCCAGCCTGAATAGTTGCACTACTCCATCTTGGCAATATATCTGTAGGGCCATGCCCCCCCCTCCCCCCCAACCCTGTAGGAAAACACACCTTCCTCAGACACACACACTCCTCACCAGACATGAGTGGTATGTGTAATGGCTGAACACTCATTTCATCGCCAACATCAGTATGACACTGTGTGGGTTGTTGCATCATCTCTGGTTCGACAGTGGCGATGGTGTGTTGTTTTTTTCCTCTCTATGCTAATCATGTTACATAAGGTGCTTGAGCAACACACTCTGAAAATGGCCCCTTCTCTTTCAGACCAAACACCAGCGAGCTGAACTCAGCTACCTGGTTGACAGGCCGCGACGTGTCAACAGGTAAATATGGAGGGAGCTCCTCCCTGCAGCCTCTCTGCTGCTCACTCTGTTACTTCCACCTGTAATCAGGCTTTGATCTGACTCTGCTTCCAGTTCATTCGCTGATAATTCTCATTAATGTGATGACGCTCTGTGATGAGACAGGATTAGAAAGATAAAAAGGGGTTGGGACCGCTGTTTGTTGGATTTGAAACTGTTAAGTGAGGCTTTGATTTAATGTTCTCTTTGTTTTCTTTCAGTTCGGCCTTCCAGGAAGCAGACCTGGTCAGCTCCAAAGACAGCGGCCACGGAGACAGCGAGCAGGGAGACAGCGACCACGACGCCACCAATCGAGGCCATTCCTCTGGTAAGAAGCGGCTCTGCCTCTCCTTCCCACTACGGGCGTGTTTGAGTTTTTAAGCTGCGTGTGCAGAGGGCGGATCGATGTGCTCTCCTGCTTCTCTCGGACTGGAGTCGGATTTGCTGATGAGCATGTGGTGACTGTGGGTCCAGGAGCAGATTGCTGTCTGTCTCTCCTCTTCTTGCTCAGTTACAGCACATTGCGGAGGGCTAGTAAAAATGAAAGCTCCTTTTAACGAGGGCTAACATCACACATGGCTGGAGCCAGCATCGTCTGAAGCTGTCCACTGTCCCACAATCAGCTTTATGCTGATGATTCTCTGTAGTGATTCTGACTTCTTGGTTTGCCTTAAATTCGTGCAGCAGTCGGATCCCGTCCCCGTGAGCTTCAGCTCTCTTAATATTCCTTCCTCACTTTTCTGGCTGGTGATGATTTCATGTTGGCGTGCAGGAAGCGGTCCCGGTGCTGCTGTTTGTAAATATGCGCGGTGTTAATGAGGAGCCCACTCCCTGTGAGCGCGGTCACTCGGCGCTGGAGACCACTTGACAAGATGTGACGGGCTTTTTAATGAGGCTGCGCTCACACCGGAGAGCTGGGAAGCGGACCAAATAGGTCGTGGCCGTGGAAAACAAAACAGGCGATTCATTCGTTCATTAGATTAATTAATGCATTCATTCATGCTGTTACTCTCCAACTGCACTCCCACCCCCCACTTCTCTTTTTCCTCCCTTTCCATAGCACTCCTTTTTGTCTTTTTTTTTTTTTTTTGTATCTTCTCTGCCGAAAGGAACCCATCTGAGTTCATACAATAGGGCCCCACTGAGTTGTGAATGCCGGGTTTATGTCTTCATTCAGCGCTGAGCTCTCTGTGCTGTGAATCCTCTTTGGACGGAGACCGTCATCATATCTGGTCGGCCGCAGCAGGGTGCACCTCGTCCTGCCAAATGGAGCCTGCCTGCCACGGCCGCTGCCCCCGCCCCCCACACACACACACACACACACACACACACACACACACACACACACACACACACACACACACACACACACACACACACACACACACACACACACACACACACACACACACCACACACCACACACCACTCACCACACACCACTCACCACAGCCCCCGTTTCAGTTGTAATAAGCTCAGTTAAACCTGCTGCAGCGTTTTATTTTTCACCCCCATGGAACATTTTTTAATCTGGACTGAAACGGCCGATGTGCATGTTGTCCTATTTTATGAGCATTAGCATTTCATGTGAACGCTGGCAGCAGCAGTTCACACTGTTTTGTGTAAGTAGGGCTGCATGTGGACTGAAAAGTATTCCTGACTTTTCATAAAAGTACCAAAGAAATACTTTTTTGTGGACTCAGATTGGTAACAAACGTGTGTTAAACGATCTACAAATGAAAAATCATGTTTGCAAATGTGTACAATATTCAGACTTAATTTTGGGTTCACAAATGCACACACATACCAAACAATGCAAACACATGTACATGTATTTGACAGATGCACACATTACAACCTGGATGAATATTGATATGTACAGATGTTTAACCTCAGCTTTACAGATCTGATCATTTTTAATTTGGAAAAGCTTTCTATGTTTACAAAAGTCTAAAAATATATTTTTTCAAATGTCATCTGTCTTTATTTACAGACTGTAAATGTGTGTGCACATGGATCAGGTTACATTTGTGTGTTGAGTTTTCAGACTCTTTTCATGCGCTCTATCTCCACACACAGATCCACAAAATACATACTGCATTGAAGTGCCGGTGGAAAACTGGGACAACTGGGTGTAAATAGACTGAACAGCTCGTCACCCAACGATTAGAACATTTTCCCACTCTGCAGAAGCCAATGACTGCAGATATCTGGTTGATGGGTGACGCGCCTGTTGGCGGTGGTTAGTGTGACGTTCAGGTTTGCCCGGACTGTCTGTGTTCCCAACAGAAGATCCAGTCCACCACCCACCATCCCCACGTAATTAAACATGAATTCACCTAAAGCTCAGATGAGCCTGTTTTCCATCAGCTCTTAAATGCAGCATGTATGTGTGGATCTGTGTGGTGAGAAAAGAGTCACCAAATGAAAAAGAAAAAACAAATATCAGTGAATTTGAAGTTAAAAGACTTTAATTTTGAAACTCTTTGTTGTGTTTGTGCGGTTTGTATTTGTAAAATGAGTTTTCCATGTGTTCAGACTGCTTGGTATTCATGTGTGGATTGGAACATATCTGAGGCCCTGAATTATTTTACACAACAGTGCATCTTATTTTTCACTTTTAAAATCATGTTAATACATATTTGTGATCATTTTGAGTTGAATTTCTTTCATATCTTATTTTGAAGAATAGAAACCATTTTCATCAATTAAAAAAAAAGCTAAATTTATCAGATGTCAATTTTTCTCCAAGCATCCATTCATTAACTTTATTAACATAAAACAGAAACTCCTTCTGGTTTAAATGAGGAACAAATTGATTGGAGATTCAGTAAAGAAGTCAGGACTGGATCTGCTGGCTGTGGCCTCTCTTCTTAAAATGATATTAATTATAGGAGAATTAAATTCATTACTTTTTGCTGTTATGCTCTATAATAGTAATAGATAGAGTGAATGTATCTGAGTAAAAGCTCATAATTCATACCCAGCTCATTCACCAGTGCAGCTCTTCTGTCTTCTTTTTTCACGGCTGTGAAACATTTTATTGTCATCGACATGCAGCTGCTCTGTCTTGTGTTTGGAGTGTGTCGGCTTTCCTTCGTCAGCTCTCACTCCTCATCCTCGTGCACGAATGAACGCCGTGTTGCACGTCCAGTCGTGAAGCGGCGGCCTGCCGGCACTTCACCGCTGACTTTGGCTACCCTTGGTGTGGCAAATAGGATGCAGTTACTTTGTGGCCGAGTTATCAGCCAGCTTAGTGCTTTAAAACAGGTTATTTGCTGTGCATTAAGTCTTTGTTTAATTAGGATAATTGATAGCGTGGCTTAGCGTTGCACAATTCTGTACCCACAAAGCAGAAAAAGGAACACAGGCTTTACTCTGTGTGTGTGTGTGTGTGTGTGTGTGTGTGCTAATTGAGTTAGTCAGCAGCGAGGGGACACTCCACCGGCATCAGTGTTTAATACATGCTAATGTTAAATAAACATGTGTCCATGTCATCCATCACGAGGCCGTGTTAGCCTTTCTCTTGGCTTTGATGGGGGACTTCATGAATAAATCACTCGTATGGTTCTCTTCATGAGGAACCCTTTTATCCATGTCGTCACATTTACAGGAGCATATCAGTTTTTATCTAAATGTATTGAACATTGAATTAATGCATGCATTATTTATATTGGCAGATAATTGGTTTCCTACCTCACAGGCTCGGTTCATACCTGACATCACATCTGCCCTTGGTGATCCGATCACAGCTCGGAGTCCAGGCGTGAACACATCCAAGACTCACTGAGGTCCAGTCTGAGACACATATAGCCAGATTCTTTTGGCCTACTCAGCCGGCACCGTCTGCTTAATCAATAGAAATGATTTCCAATAACAAAGTGGGAGAGATTTACTTGTGAACCTCTAACTGAACTGGTGGTGATAAAGAATGGAAACATAGCCTCCTCTGGGTTGAGGTTTATTCTTGTAGTCGAACTGGTCTGAGAGCCTGACAGGACTCGGCTTGAGAATTATAAACTCTTAAGTGTTAAGTCATTGTTGTAATGAGAAAGTATTTGCTCACATTAAAGGATTTCTTAAATGTTTGAAGACTTACAGACATATTTACGTCATCATACTGATGTTGATTTACGCAGCATCTTTTATAAATCCGTTGTGATTCATAACAAAGTGGAAAGGAAAGAAAAGCTGCGCGGTTGGGATATAAGATGATTTATTGTTTTCCTTTAAGAAAACGTATGAATCGGTAGAATAAATGTCAGTTTTATCACAGATGTGAAACTCATCATAAGAAAGCTAACGGAGCATGTTAATATGAGGCCGAGCGAAGATGTCTCGTTTATTTTTGGGATGTAGGTGTTTACTTGCATGTAGATCGGGATAGTGGCCACTCGACACATTAACATAGGCATGAACCGGCCTGCCTGCCTGCTTGTGATTGGATCACCTGAAACATGTTACTGGCAGGTGTGGCCAGGAAGCCGTTCACCGTCAGAGCCCGGTCCTTTCTGTCTTTTTTCCCCGTTACCGTTGTGGTTGTTGTATTTTTTCTTAACACAGTGATTTGTGTTTTTTTTTTTTTTTTTCCTGCGGCTGGCTCCTTTTCTGTGCCAACATTTTCTGCTGCTTCAGGCACTGTGCTCTGTTGTTCCTTGATTAAAAGCCGTTCGGTTTTTCCTTATCAAGGACGCACTTTACGAGGCACAAAGAGTCCAGAAATCACCTGAAATGGACACATGAAGCGAGTGAAGCAGCCATTTTACAGAAGCACATTTTTGGTTTTGGTTCTTTGTTAAATTGGGCCGGTTCAGATCAGTTCGGATCCAATATGGGGAACGGACGCCTCGTCGGATCGGAGCCAAGATGATTTTCAAGGTGTTTGAGTCAGCGGTGGAGAGTGACGGAGAGAGTGAGGGAGATGGGAGGATTTGCAGCAAAGGTCAAAAGCAGGATTCAGATGAACAAATACTGCACATCACACACTGCAGAGTGAGTTACTGCAGTGATTGTGTAACGTCCCATCATTTCAATATGAAGTCGTGTTTTAGTTGAGAAATACATCAATATTAAGACTTAAATATACTTATTTTATTTCCATCAAGAATAACTTAATGTGAAATAGTTACGTCAAAAATATAAACCTTTTCTCTGTTTCTCTGTTTTTATATAAAACGATGTGAAAACAAGTTAATAGAGCCGCAACTAATTATTATTTTCATGGGCGCTTAATCGTGTAATTGTTCCGTCTTTGTGGAGAATAATGACTTCACATGGTGCCGTCAAACAGGAAGAACTGATTCTGTCTGACCAGCAGCCAAAACGCCCAGAGGCTCGCAGTTCATGAGTGACAGTCGCATCCAGAGTCTCCACTCAACTAACAGAAGCAACGTCATGCTGTAAAATACAACTCCAAGTCAATATTCCTGAATTCAAAGTATTAGTCGTTAGGCAGAATTATGAGAATTATTATTTTTTTCTGGCCCTTTTACGTTAATTATATGTGCTGTCACATGTATTTTTACTGTAATACACACACACACACACACACACACACACACACACACACACACACACACACACACACACACACACACACACACACACACACACACACAGACATTATATTTCACTCACATAATCATAATTGTGTATTCCATATATATGTATTTTCCCCTTTAAATACATTTACTTTCATATTTCACGTATAGCAGATTCTTATGTTTATGAATTGTGTGCCAAACACATAATTGGTCATTTACTGCGCTGTGATTGGCTAACAAGCTGAAACAGGTTATTTCCCAGTTGCTCTACAGCATATTGGTTTATTACTGACAATCAATGTACATGCACAATATGTAAGAAGCATTTTAATCAAAAATACTGTATGGTTAAAACAGACAAGTCAAGCTAGTATTGCACTTAAAGGCAGTACTTGAGATGAAAGTACACAAACCTGTATCTTTCAGGATGAAGCACTTTGTGTACAAACTGTTCTTACTTAGTGAGAAAGTTCATTATTCAGCCAGATAAAAGTAGTTTAACAAACAACTGAACTCTAACCAGCTTTCCTGTCACCATCAGCTGTTTGTTTTGAGGCTTGCGTTAAGTTGCTGAGGATGAACTCTGAGCTCATGCCGTCCTGTACATTCTGTCATCTGCACATTTCCTTGAGAACTGAATCACAGCAGATTTAAAATGCTGCTCATTTGCCGGCGGCCCCTGCAGGACCACTTCTGCGGCCCCAGGAGGCCCCTCAGAGATCCC
>NW_027210746.1:392500-435000 GCF_029030835.1 Brachyistius frenatus
GCATCTCCATTATCTCAGACTGTGATGATCTTATCTTCCCTCACTTACTGTTTCAATTCATTTCAACACACACACACACACACACACACACACACACACACACACACACACACACACACACACACACACACACACACACACACACACACACACACACACACACACACACACACACACACACACACACACACACACACACACACACACACACACACACACACACACACACACACACACACACACACACAGAGACACACAGAGACACACACACACACACACACGAGACACACACACACACACACACACACACACACACACACACACACACACACACACACACACACACACACACAAACCTTCAGCGGTGGCCTCTGGGCTTTTCCAAATTACAAATGCCAAAAGCAATTATGATGGTTAAGGTTGCTTTGATGTGGGTGATGATGTTAGCATTAAGAAAATACCGTCTAATTTTGGGAAAATGTCTTCTGTAACATAAAGACAGTGCTTGGTTTAATCAGTGAAGAAGAAGAAGAAGAAGAAGAGTGGCAGGCAGCGAGCTTAACATCTCATTCTCATTCGGCAGACGTCATCGCGTTGGAGACGAGGCTCAAAAAACTGTTTTAGATAACTGAGGGGAAAATAAAAAAAGAAAGCGAAAGGCACATTTCCTGAGGAATTACTGTTTCTAAACTCTCATTCAAAGGCCACAAAGAGATACAGCCTCAATCACTGCAATTTGGTGATAATGCTTAATTATAATTTTGTCAAGCAGCGTCTGAAGAGGCCCCCTCACTCATCATCCAACACAGCTAGCTGGAATTATCAAACTGTCAGAGCCCTGCTGCTTTCCTAGCACCATCATTTAAAACCACAGCATGCTGTTAGGAACAGCAGGAAATATGCTTTTTTCCCCCTCTTTTAATTAATGTTTTATTCATTTGCTATGCCTTTTATTTTCTTGTTCTTGTTCTTTTCCTGAATCAAAGTTAAAAGCAAGAATCCAACTGCTTCTATAAGAATGTACCAAAACGTGGTGTTGAAGCACGGCGAGCTGGCCGTGTTGTCACGGAGGGTGATCATAAGGTTTAATTCATGAAGGTTCAAAAATAAAAGAAGTCATTAATTATGATGACAACGAAGCAGCAAAATATGACCAGAACAAAAGAATGAACATATTCAAACAGAAAAACATCAATCAAATATAATAGTTGTGAGGATTTGATATGAATTACATGGTAATATAAAGATCAGATGTACAGAACAAGTTGAATTAACTTGATCATAGAATAATTATAATGATACATTGAAGTTGTTCCATTTTGCCAATAAAAGGCTTAAAACTCTTCGGTGGTTAAAAAAAAAGGAACTTAATAACATGATGAGGTGATTTGCATTGCAAGCAGCAAATAATATCTTATTGATTATGGTGATGATTTCAGGTTATGGCTGCAGCAATGTTGAGACTATGAATCAGTAAAACTAAAGTGTGAACAATAACATTTTCAAATAAGATGTTGTGATATAAAAATATGTTTTTTAAAGCCCAGAAAACTGACCTTTGGAAAAACTTCACTGAAGGTGGCAGAAAAACAAGTTTTGTCCAAACCTGGATTTTCTTCATTATTGATTCAAATTTATCGAACATGTTCACGACTTTTAAAGTTTAAGAAGGTTTCCGTTTGCAATTCATTTAAAATTGTGGCCAAACTCGTTGTAGGCTCCATGAAAGATGATCCTGGATCACGGGTGATGGGCCACCGCAGCGTGGACACCGTGTTCCCACTTCCACAGCTGAGACACACTGCTGCCACTCAAACTAATGACTGGATTGCCGTTTTTACCGTGTTGCCTGAATGCAGCGTCACTGCTATGATATGCTAATGACTGTAAAACTAGTTCAGTAATATTTGTTCTCCACCAGTGAAGGTGGCTGGTTTTTTTGGGGGGGGATAAAAAACTACATTTTAAAAACGTTAGTTAATGTTAATCATTCTTATTTAGATTTTAGGAAGCAGTGCGGTGGGAACAAAAATTAATTTAGCTTCAGTCTCCCGTTAGCTTTAAATTAATTTGTTGCGTTAGTTGTGTAATTATCTGTACATTTAACTGGCAGTTTTCTTTGAAATTAATTCATTTTTATGGTTGGAAAATATATTTATGACAAAATAAATACCTATCCTGTATATTCTGGCCTGAAATGAATCGTACATGAATTTGCAGTGACTGCTCTTTGTTTTGGTGAAGCAGTGCAGCTCAGGACTGACTCCCTCTCCTGCTGACATGCTGCTCGATGCTCGTCTATGTAGACGCAGTTTAAAGAGTTCAGGGAAAAAGAACAATGAGGTCACAAATGATACTGGCAGCGAACTCAAGCAGCAACGATATAAAGCTTTATGACAAACACTGTGAAATGGATGACAGATATAAAAGGATATGTGCTAGTTATATAATATAATATAGTAATATTGCTGTTGTCATAATGCATGTTTCACAATTAAAGGGTTTTAAAGCTGTAAAAGGCTGAAAATCTAATCTGAAACTGTGAGCTGCAAGTTTTTACAGTCAGTATTATATAAAAGCTGATAAACTTCTGCTTCAATCAAACAACAGCGATTATTAACCATGATTAAAATTGAAATGAGATTATTCTATCTTTTTTTACCACTCAGTTTGCTGCACTGTGTTGGCTGTGAGCTGCTCTGCCTCTATTAGTGGCCGTCGACGTGATTATTATGCGCCTGTGGTGCAGCTCTCCAAGTGAAGAGCTCCCAATATCGCTGCTTTTCCCACGAACACCGCCACTCATTCCTCTCAAAGTAGATCACCCTGGCCCTTATGCTAATGAGTGAGGGGGTGGCAGTGGGCTGGTGGATAATGGCAGAGAGGGAACAACAGTCAGAGAGGAGGCTGGGTGGGGAGGAGGAGGAGGAGGAGGAGGAGGAGTGGAGGAAGGGATAGAGGGATGATACCAACAGGCTGAAGCTCTCTAATCTGATCAAGTCAGCCAGTGATACACAGAGACTCTTTTGTCCCGGGAGGTGCAGGCCTGGGCCCCATCGCGGGGGGTGGGTGGGTGGGGGGGGTTAAAGCCAGGTCCCAGAGATTACTGTCATCAAACTCAGACAACATGGAGGCGTGGGAGGGAGAAGGGGAGGGAGAAGGGGAGGGAGCACCAACGAGACTGCAGCTTGGAGCGCTGCCTCCTGCTTTTGTTGTTGTCCTACATAAATTGGCATTACCCCCCCCCCCCCACATAACTAGTCACACATGTATTATCCATGAGCCATTTCACCAGAGTGAATTGAGACAGCCGGTGGAGGGATGTGAGACTTCCTGCCCCTCTTTGTGCATGTGTGAACCCTCTGATTCTCTGAATGAGGCCATTTAAGTGCTGTTTTGGTTTCTTTTTTTGTTTTCTGCCATTCCTCTGTCTCTCTCTCTCTCTCTCTCTCTCTCTCTCTCTCTCTCTCTCTCTCCCCCCTCCCCCCCCAGCTGCCACCAGAGTCCTGCATGGGTCAAACTTTGCAAACCTGCATCCTCAAAGCTCATCAGCAGAGCATGATTGTTAATAATATAATGTGATTTAGGGGGTTCAGATGTGAAGATGTTTTTACACGTTTAGTTCATTTTTATGTCCACAAGTACAAACAAGTAAGTTACATCTGTACAAATGGCACATGGTGCCAGAGAGAGGAGTCGGCTCACTTTTACTCTTTGGGTTTACGTGGCGGGTACGTGACCCGGTGGGGGTACGTGACCCGGTGGGGGTACGTGACCCGGTGCAGGACTCTGCCCCTCCCTCACTCACACTCACACAGCTAACCAGGCTTTTTGTTTTTCTGTGCTTGCAGCGAGGAAAAGGGTTTGCTAGCTCCTTTCGTGTGGACATACCGGAGACTGCGTGACTTTGCACAATCGCTCCCCGACAACCAAGGCTACTTAAAAAAGCATCGAGTTTTCAACCCATTTTGTCCTCCCCTGCCCTCATCCCTCCTCACCCAGCAAAAAATTAAAAGATGAAATAACACACGACGTCACACAAACATGAGGAACAATCCACTTAAGGAGCTACGAGTTTCCTCCTTCCTGGAACTGCTCACAGCACGGCCGGGTTTCGGAGGCACCCATCTCTCGGGAGTAGGAGATGGTCGGACACGGAGGATCGGGGTGGGATGGATGGGTGCGGGATGGATGGGTGCGGGCAGGTAGACGGATAGCCTTACTGGGAGGACCCCGTGGTCTCAGCAGGACTGAGAAACTAAGCGAAGGGGAAGGACAGCGATGGTGGAAAGATAAACCTGGACAGTGATCTCTCCTTCCTTTTCCAATCTGTGTGTGCCTGTTTACAGCACTGATGTATACATCTTTGAGGAAAATAAAACCACACGAGGACTACAAACAGACAATGAGAGGCAACCTAAACCAGAGTCCCCCAGAGAAACCGCCACTGAGCCCTTTAGGCGTCTGTACTCGCAGAGAGAGACGCCAAATTGTACAGGAGAATATTTGTGCATTTCAAAATGCAATATCACTGTTTTAGATTTTTCTATTCTGTTCGTGTGGTCAGATGTCTCTAATCAGATCTACTTCAAACTTTATAAGAAAAGGTTGTGGGCAGGATATTTTTTTAATTTATGGTTTTTTTTGTTGTTTCGAGTTCTTTTCTTTTCACTTTCGGTTCTTTTTTGCTTTGGGTTTGGTTTGTTCACCTACATCGTGGGCTTGGACACTTTTCTGATTCTGAGGCGTCAAGTAGTTTCTATCATGTGTGAGAAGTGCTTACTGTACTCTTTTAAAAAGTTTCAAGCTGAATATAAAAACTCTCTATATAAATCTATCTATATCTACTTGTTCTGAAGGCGTGCTATTTGTTTGCTGGGTTCCGCATTCTGATTCAGAGGTCCGACTTTTCTTTAAGTGCCCCTGAAGAAGGCTTGTTGTTTTTCCCAGTGGGAGACAAAGAGAGACAGAACAGCCTTAGCAGATGTAAAACTCAAGTTCTCATTGTTTGACATTATTTCATTATTTTTGGATATTGATAAAGATCATGTCTATAAATAAAAAGGAGGTGATAATTTAGATTGAAATTCATGGTAATTCTGTGTCATTGTAACCAAAACTTTAAGGGTCCATTTATAAAGAAACAAAGAAAAACGTGATCAAATGGTTAAGAGTGTTGTACACAGTGGAGTTGGAATCCAGTATATACATATTTCTTTCTCACACATTACAAACACAAACACACCAATATGCCAACAATAAATTAAAAAAATGGTGAAAAGGAAGGTCTCGTCTGCTTTTATTTTGATGTGTTTCCTGTTGTACAAACTAAAAAATAAAAGCCAGACTGGAGGTGATTGAAGCGGTTCTGTTTCCTTTGTCTACGTCTCTACAGTTTAGACTTTAGACCCCCAAGAAAAATGTGAAATTGCCCTGAGGGGGCCGGTCCTCTCAGCCGCCACGGCATCCGATTCACTGTGACAATTGTTTTCGTTTTTTTGCTCATTCGATTAATTGAAAATTTGATGCACAATTAAAAAACAATATGAGCTAAGGCCCGCTCTGCGTTATGGCCTGCCGTTGTGTCTCTGTGGAAGGACACCGTGTCAGAATGTAAATAAGCTGTGTTCATTCAAATTACAGATTAATTGAAACACAGACAGCCGAGGGGCCTGGTTCCTCTTTAGGAGCTCCGGGCTCTGGGCCGACAAAGTGGTATGTTGTGCACACTGAAGGGCAACATGCACAAATATATAACCTGCAGAGGTTGAAAGTTATTATGTTAATATGAGGTACTTTTCTTCTGTGTTTTCATTTAATGCTCATTTGCGTCTGCCAGCTGGAATCAGGAGTTTATCCAAAGTATGATCTTTCATGTGTCCTCAGACTGAAACAGAGGTGTTGACTGATGCTGTATGCTGACATTGAAGTGAAAGTTATCTATTTAAAATGTTGCAGTACGTTTTTTACATAAAATGTTCATTTATTATTATTACAAGTACTGAGGCCGATGAGGGTGGAGCTCATTTTTATTGAATAGTTTTCAGGTATTTGATTTGTTAAATATCGCTGTAATCTATTACTCTTGTTGAGTTGTGATTGAAGTTCTAATGAGAAACACTCCTCCAGTGTAAAACTATATTTCCTTCATCCATACTGGGACTCCTATACGAGGCCATGCTGTTGGATTCATGTCACTGAGCTGTCATGGTATGTTCAGCCTCCTGAGACAATTCATGCCCTCAGTAGAGGACACGTTGGGTCGCATTAACTCTCAATAACAAATGAATGAGTGCAGGAATGTGTACGGTTTGGTAGATATGAGGTAGATTATGCGCATGAGAAATGAGTTTGGGAGCGGGGTGAGGCTCGGGCTCTTTGGCAGACGATGTTGCCCCGCAGCGTCGACCACACCACCGAGACGAACATATGGCCCACGTTTATTACCGGCGCAGGCTTGTCGTCTGGTTATATGACGGAGGCTTTCAGTGTCGTAAACCTTTTTACAAATTGGTGTTTTATTTAAAGGCGTCTCATCAGGCAGCAGGTGTGAGAGCCTTCCCGGGACGGCGAGTAGAAACGCTGCATCTCTCTCCGTCAGCGGCGCTATCGGCGCGTATCGATCGAGCCGAGCGAGCAAAGATTCCTGCGGGTTAATCTGACTGTGAAATGAGCACTTGTGATTGCGTCCCCAAAACATGTGACAGTAGACAAAAATGACCTCAATATGATCAGTGAGTTCAATCAAGAAAACATCAAATCAGCTTCATGGTCGCTCTCTCTCTCGTGTCGACACACATTCTGTAATCCACTCATTCCTTTTTACAACGGCTGTGTAGATTTCGGAGATCTCACTGTGTGTTTTTATCTGTCTGAAAGTAGATGTTGCAGCTGTAATCCAAGATAGATTATAGTATTTACAGATGGTGATGAACCAATAACGAGGTGGAGTTCAGACACACACTAAATCGTCTGTGGGCCTGCTTAATCTGCCAGTACATGCTGAATATTCACTGATTTGTTCATCCGACTGACAAAAGCTTCACATCTTTGTTGGTGCAAACTATAAATATTACAAGCAAACAGGGAGGAGCAATGAATACCACAGATGGAATTCCTCAGTCCTGTTTTTGGGGGTTTCAGAACACCATTCTGAAGTTAAATATAGGACGACAAATAAAGAGGGGCGGCAGTGTGACGCCTCGACCCCTTTGTTGCTGCGTAATGAGGGCAGAGCTATCGGAGCAGCACCGTTTAGATTGAGGACAAAAGTTGAACAGAGAGCAAGTGCGGTATAATCATATCTATTTTCTTGTTAAATAGAAGCTATTATGTTTGACCTCCACTCGACGCTAATCTCTGTCACAAACCAAAGTTTTAATTTCCATGTGCGTTTATGCACACCAGGCTCCAAATGAGAAAAACCATTAGAGTATAATGAAAGATAAATTAAGAACAAAGAAAGAGACTTACAATTCCCCAAACAAATGGGAGGATTCGAAGAGAGGCGGACGGTGAAATAAAGAGTGCGTCTTCTGTCTTTCTATTTCCGGTGAGTTGGAGGAGTGGGAGGGAGGGAGGGAGGGGGGGGGGTAATTGCAATTGCGAGTTTCAAAGTCACTTACTTCACAAAGGCAAAGCGGATTATAAGCAGAGGCTGAACTTTTTCATGTCAGAGCTCTTTTGTAGATGCCGGCGGACAAAAAAAAAAAAGTCATCACGGTGAATCGGTGCTTGAATTCCCTGCTGATCCGTGTGGGTGGAAATAAAACCGCAAGCGGTTGTGGACGGTCTGCGTGAAGGTTGATTACGGGCTCTTCAAATGTGGATGAATGACTGACAGATGGACTTTGAACAAGTCTCAGAAAGAGAGCCAGGACGAGAAACTCAGAGAGCCAACTGTGTTCTCGTTCCTCGCTTTGCCCTCCAACAGGCTTCAATTTGCGTTACGCTCATCGAGGCTCCGCTTTGACACCCTGACTCAGATCTCTGCACTCACCGACCAATCAGCTGACAGTGATACAGCCACTACATGGCTCACCTTTTCTTTCTTCAGCCACCTTGAGTGCAGACACAGCACTCAGAAACCATTGTCACCCTCCACTGCCGCAGAGATTTTCTCTGCAAACTGCTTCATTGAAGTTTCTCATTAGTGAGTTTTAGCCTGCTCGCCCTGCGCACGTTGCCGGGGAGTCGGGCAGCAGTGGCTCACTAAATAAAATACAGTCTTCTGCTACTAAGTGGCTTCTCTCGTCTCTTTCTAGGCGACTGATGACTAATAATCAGTCTGGCTTCGTCACACTGTGATTTTGGCAAAGCAATAGTTAGCAACATTGCCCACCTCGAGGGGGAAGATAATATAATCTACACTGGTTGATATTCATTTCTGGCTTTGTTGCACCGCCACACCCGGAGAAGAAGCAACATTTTTAGGTGATTTCCTATTTATTAGAGCTCAAATTATTTTTTTTAAATCAGCCAGGCAGATGGGAAATAAACCAGCAGTTTCTCTAAACCGCTTTATGAAACTGAAAGACTATGCATCTGAAATGCTGCAGATAAAACCTGACAGTGGAGGAAACCTGCCTGAGGATGACTGTAGTATGTGATCAAAGCTCAGGCAGGAAGTGTGGAAACAGTGATGGATGTTCATGACAGTCTGGGTAATAATTTTATCTTCATTTTATCTTCTGATGCTCGGACTCTTGGTGTTACTTCACATCAGGGTTCTCAGCTCTGCTAAAATAACCTGGTGACTACGATGTGATTGTTGCTGATAAAACCCACAGCATGACGTACAAAAATAAGACCCAAATTTAAAACACAAAACGAAGGTTTTGCTGCAGACAAACAGCTCCTTATTTTCACCAAAAAAAAAACAGCCTTCATACGCTGAACTCCAAAACTTATATTAAAGATAAAAGTCATATAACTGAAAGAAGTCGTTCACAGCAGTGAAATGCTCCCAGACCTCTCGTCACGTGCTGTCTTCACTCCCTTTTGTCCAGCTGTCTCCTCTCGTCTTATCACCTGTGTTATGTGGGAGGTGAGGCTGGCCGGGACATCTCTGCCTCCTCTGTCCTCACAGCGCTGCGTGACGGGTGGCGGCTGAAATAAAGACAGCATGAAGATGTTACACGGTGTGGCCAGAACGACTCTCATATTTCTGTCTTGTACTTTTTTATGTTTTGCAGATTTATTTTTTATGTTTCCCAGAAGAAATGTTTTCAGGTTTGGATATTCACGTCATTTTAAGCTTATTTTTGCATTCCAAACCTTTAATGAGCATGGTCGTAAACACGTCGTTTTCGGGAGGTCGTGTCTCCCCCAGTACTGATAAAATACCGATCTGTCCCCCCAGTATAGAGTAGAAGATGTTAGATATATTCTAATTCTATGATCAAAGGTTCTGTCTCTTGTTATTTGCTGTATATTTCAAATGTATTTCCCTTTACTGAGGAAAACCTAATTGTGTGACTCCCCCTACCAATTGTGCATTGGTTGCCCCCGTTCTCTTTCATGAGCTATCTCGTACCTTACGTCAGACAGTGGAAGTAAACAGAAGGAGCGCGGCCACGTCTCCCAATGAGAAGGGAAAGCAGCACGGCGGCCGGACATGAGCGTCTTTTATCAGACTGTAAGTAACAGATACCTGAACAGGTAACAGCTTCGTAGAAAACACAATTAGAACTGACATCTCTAATACTATAGTGTGACGTTTTCATGACATTTTGGACAAGATACTATACTATGAAATTTGTTTGGCATTTTAGAAAACATACTACACTATGACAGTTTATTGACATTTTGGACGACATACTATATAGTATGATGTTTTCATGATATTGTGGACAACATGTCAGGGTCTGTGTTCGTCCCCGTGTGTCTTCACCTTTGTCTCCGCTGATCGTTCTTCCTCTCGTTTCTGTCATTTCCCGTGTTTGTTTTAACGGGACCTGTGCGTTTTGTTTTGGTCTGTATTTTGTAGGTGTGGTCTCTCCGGTTCCCTCCTCCAGGCTCCTCCCTCTTCCACTCCTCCGACGGCTGGCACAGCTGCACTCCACTAATCATGGCCTGACAGTATTTGAAACCCGGGTCTGCACTTCATCTTCGTCAGTTGTTTCTGTCTGTTTTGACATTTTGGACGACATACAATGGTATGAACTTTTTTGGACATGTTGGACAACATACTATAGTACGATATTTTTTTTCATATTTTGAACGACATAATATAGTATGACATTTTTTTGAACAACATACGATGGTACGACATTTTTGATGACATACTGTAATATGGACCTCCCCAAATGTCGATATCGTGGTGATGTCCTTTTAACGAGCATTGTGAATAGGAATATACCTGCTCGCGCACTTGTCATGTTAAATCCACTGGTATTTCTTACATCAATGTCATCATTTAAGGTTATTACAGAGTGAATTATGCCTTTTGTTTTATAATATCCTACCGTGCTCAAACACTGAATGACAGCTCACATGCTGCATGTAAGAGTTTGGCTGGATTTTGATTCAACGCTGCAGTTGATATGAATGAAAATTGGAAAAACATGCAGAGCGTGTTGATCAGATTGTTGCTGTGGTTTTTCAATATTTTTTGAAGACTATTCTGATTTTCAGCTTCCTTGCAAGGGGGAACAAACTAGAGTGGTGATTCAGATAATAGAGCAAAGTGTTACATAGTCATTATATGGACATGACTGGTTGCATATCTGATAGTTAATAAAAAAAAAATTCTGTGCAGCTTTTTTTGACATTTCTCATGCAAACCTCTCCACACATGAAAGCAGCTGATCTTGTCTGAGCTCATGAGACAAACCGTGTGTGACGTTTTAATCAGGGAGCTTCAGAGGAGTGAGAACAATCAAAAACATTGTCACTGTGCAGGTTGTACAGCGCTGCCCATGGCAACCAAACAAAATAAACAAACAAAATCCATAAAAAGAAACTACTTATGTGAAATTAACTCACGTATTTAGAGCTTCAAGCTAAGTGAGATGAAGTAATCAAAACAAAACAGTTCACTGTGACAGGAGGGAACATTGAGAAAATCCCATGTATTCTGCGTCCTATGTAACATTAGTGAGTAATACCTCCTTGGACGGTCTTTTTTTCAGATTTCAAATGGACCGTTTCTATATACTAAACTAGTAGGATAGATCTGGAAAGTGCTGCCTTATTTATGAAGCATGTCTCCTGCAGAGTTCCACGGCATTTGTGCTCACAGGTTTAAAAAGCCAACGAGTTGCTCCTTGCTTCTCTTGTGAAGATAACTTTGAACACAGTCTGTGTGGGACTTCTGCACCGTCCAAACTCACGCATTGATGGGTGATTGTAAATAGGAGTGCATGTGAGCGGGAGTCTTTTTGGTGGACGGTAAACAGCAGTTACTTCACCTATAGCACTTTTTTCCTCATTTTTATCAAGGGGATCTTAATGGCTTCCTGCACGCCACAGTAGTGTAGCCTCATTTTAATCATCGTCATCTCTCACATATTGTTGCACCAGGTCGCCAGCCAGCTGTCAGTTTCTGTTAACCACAAGTTCTACACTCATTTCTTTTGACTTCTGCACATTTGGTTGCATCTGGTCCACGACTTTACTGCACCTCCTTTATGTTGTGTCTTATCCAGTTTGGCACAGATATGCTGTTTATTGAAAGGCCAAAGGGGGAGGAGTCTGGAGATGAGAATTTGTGTCAATTAAGAAAAAAAAGGGCCGATCTACCTGCTTTATGCAGTTCAGATAAAACAAGAAAATAACAACAACAACAACAACAACAACAATAACACAATGTTGTGTCGGCCAGGAAGTTACGTCGGCCCACCAAGAACCTGCCTGGTACGCCAGATGGCCGGACCAGTCCAGGTGAATTGGAGCACATTTGTAAAACATGTTTGGTTTGTTTGCTGGGCTTTGGCAGGAGATTATCTCCGTACTCTCCCTGCTGACCCCGCCTGATCCTCGCTGCCCCGACTTGTCCTGGTCTCGACTGGCTCCAGCGATCATGCCCTTAGGGGGAAGGGTGTGGGAGGGTCGGGGGGAGTAGAGCCACCCAGGATGAAAGCTGCTTAGTGTCACAGTGATCACACACGCACACACACACACACACACACACACACACACACACACACACACACACACACACACACACACACACACACACACACACACACACACACACACACACACACACACACACACACACACACACACACACACATCAGTGGTAGGGCTGACTTGTCGAATGGTGTTGTCCAGCCGTCTGTGGACGGTTGTGTGGCCCGAGGCGAGCCAGGATGGCGGCACATGGACTGTGTTCTCTTCACTGGCAGCAGTTAGTTTGCTGCTTTTATTTGATATTGAAGCTGAGCTGAGTTTCACTGAGTGTGTTTCCTCAGGGTGCCTCATTCTGTATCTTCTCAGGCTCTTCGCTACTAATCAGCCACGGTCTATAAATACTGCAGATTCCATTCTTTCCTTTTAGATGACTCTGTTTGGCGAGGACGTTTAACTGTTTCTTGTTGTATTTTATGGTGCAGGAGGAGACCCTTATTTTTATCTCCATGTGATGTTTACCATGTGAGGTACATTTATTTGCTGAATTCACAAATATATTCAGGGTAACCACAAAATAAATGTTTCCACCGGTGAAGATGTCCTTCGGGCTTTACTCCACTTGAATACACATGTTTGACCCATTCATACCACACTGCATTTACAGGTTAATCCCTGCCTGACACTGGTCGAGCACTCTGCAGCTGGACCTCCATACACAACACTGATAAATCTTCTGGAGACCTAAAAGAAATGTGAAGTCAGTTGTTGACCATTGAAGATGTCCCCTGCAGCGTTTCCACTGGAGATTCAACCCAGCAGATGGTGTAAGTAAAGGGGTGTAACTTTTTAGTGGTTCTTTATTTGGTCTTCTTATGAAAAGTTAATGCAGCAGCCTACATTCTACATCAAGCTTGCTGCAGTATCTCTAAAAGATGAGAATGGATACGAATGACTGGGATGCAGGACAGCTAGTGTGCATTTATTTCTTGAAAATTAAGTTAAATTGCAAACTAAAGTTTATTAATACCATCTGCAGACATTAAGATTGCCTAAATAAGAACAATTAAAAAAACTGTGGCAAAAAAATATAATACCTGCCAGATTCATTAAAAAAAAAAAAAAACCTATGTGCAAGTGTTCTGAGGAAAACTGGAGCTGTTTGTAAAGACAAAGGATCATTAGTAGTATCAAGTTACCAAGTCTGAGTTTGTAATTGGTCGGGGGTTGTTGGACGGATCAAACACAGGACCAGAAGATCACTGTTTGTGTCCCGTGTGAAAAAAAAAACAGTTCAGGTTAACCCAAAACATCATCTTTTCCTGAACCTGATCAAGTACAGTAGTTTTAAAACTGAACCGGACTGTGACCATTACACAACATTGACCACGTTTAATATGGTTATGAAGGTCCGCTACGCCTGCTGCTGGTACTTTCTTCATATGTTGAGCTTTCCTGTTGTTATAGTATAAAGACATACAGGTCCTATTGATGAAAACAATCTGTGTTGTTGTTTGGAATCATTGGAAATAGATCTGCTCTGAGGACAAGTTGGATGGAAGACGTGCGAATATCTTGACCTGAAACCTGCCAACATAAGGTGCAGTATATTTTTAAAACGGTGCAGTGCGATCACATCAGAGGGTTTTAAAGCACACTGTGGTCAGGTCAGTAAAGTGTCATTATCTTTAAAGTTGTGAAAGTTTCTAATTTACCTTTTTTACTTTCCCATCAGACTGACAGATCTTCGCAGCCCGGCGAGGTCTTCCTCACCTCAGGACGCTGCGTTCCCCGTGTACGTCTCATTCCCATCTCTCCCTCTGGCTTCCATCAGCCGCTCGTCCCTCGCTCTGTTCTTTCTCTGATAACAGACAGTGTCATCAGTCACAGCATGTTATCTTTCTCCATCCAGCATAAACACAGACCCTCCTATGCAAACATCCTTGTAGGCATGCATGCAGCTACATGCCCGGGATCAAACAGCGTCTAATTGCTAACAAGTACATGACTGGGCCTTTGCAGGCAAACAATTCCCACTGGCACACACACACATATATTCAGTCATCCATCCAGTCGCTCCTCGGGACTGACCACCATATGCTTCAACAGTTGGGGAGGCATTTGTCCAGAGTTGGAAGCAAAGAGGAGGAGGGAGGAGAAGGAGGAGGAGGAGGGGGGAAGGAAGGAAGGAAGGAAGGAAGGAAGGAAGGAAGGAAGGAAGGAAGGAAGGAAGGAAGGAAGGAAGGAAGGAAGGAAGGAAGGAAGGAAGGAAGGAAGGAAGGAAGGAAGGAAGGAAGGCTGCTGCTGCTGCTGCAGGAATAAATGATGTGGAAATAAGAAGCTGAAAAACACTCAACCCTTAATTTAGCTTAAAGGGCAACTTCAGCAGAAAATATCAAGAATATAATTTGATTAAACTTTTTAAGTAAGAAAACAGTCCAGAACAGCAGAGAAAACTATGACCAAAAAAAACCTGAACTCTAACAAACAAATCATGAAGAGAAATACAAAAAAGACCTCCACCCAAATACGTACTAGTAATAGTTACATGATAGTAGTCAGAGTAATGTTATTGATCACAATACAATTACATGAGTGAGGTCAGATCATAGAACTATTAAAGCTAGAAATCTTCAATATCACATTCAATATATGAAAAAGTAAATAGAGAAAAAAACATGACAGTATGGAGCTGTTCATGTTTATTCATTTTGATTTATGAATGAGATTTTAGGGTACTTCAAAGGGATCGATTAATATTAATCAGTGGGTTTGCACATAATACTAAAGTAACAGTGGTGACTGAAGGAGCCTTCTTGTCTGACTAATGAGCTGCAAACAGTGGATATATACTGAATTATGGTCCATTAATGGATGTGTCTACTTTTAGTTTTTTTTCCATTCACAGATTTAGATATGTGATTAAATTGCCCGGGTGGGATGTCTCTCTTCACTGAAGGGAGGTTAAATACATTCAAAAAAAAAAAAAAAAAAAATCAAATCTTTTAAAGCTTCCCTTGTTAAAATAATTATAAGAAAAAAATATAACTGCAGATGCACCATCAAATTCAACAAGTAGATAAGAGGTCCAACATGGCCTTCAGCAGCGCGTCTTCACCCAGCAGCTGAGAGAACCTTTATTTTACACCCAACAGTTCAATCATCATTTAGTCAGACAGGTTTGTGTTAACCTAAAGCATAAGTTCAGAGTCCCACGTTACCAGCCTGCTCCACTAATATGTGGCTGTTACATTTGAAAAAAGCAAACAAAAAATGGTGCAATGATTTTTATAGAAGAGTGAAAGTAAACTGTGTGGGTCAGTCTCTGCTCGCAGGGTCTGATGTCACTTCCTGTGAATCCTGCACTCACAAATCACTGGATTTCACTGGTCAAATGGTTGAAACCAGACCATATGGAGGAATGTAGCACACACACACACACACACACACACACACACACACACACACACACACACACACACACACACACACACACACACACACACACACACACACACACACACACACACACACACACACACACACACACACACTCTAGATCAACCCTAAACAAACAAGCAAACAAAGTTTAATGAGCCTCAAAAGTGGAGATAACGACATGAGGTGATTTGCATGCGTGCGTGCGTGCGTGTGTGCGTGTGTGTGTGTGTGTGTGTGTGTGTGTGTGTGTGTGTGTGTGTGTGTGTGTGTGTGTGTGTGTTGGGGTGGTAGGTCATGTCATCAGGGGTCGAAGGGCAGTCAAAACAAGACCATTTGCTCCTCTGCTGGCTCGAACACTTTAGCAGTCATTTGGTCTGTAGATGTGATTTCCTTCTGGTGCTGAATGAACGTCCTCCAGCCTCTGGAGTGATGTGATGTGATGTGAAGTGATGTAATGCCACATGATTTGTGTTGAGTGACACGTATTTTTGAGATTCCTCCGACTCCTCTCTGTTTTGGCCATCCAGCCACACCGAGGCAGCACTTTCAACCACTACAGAGCTGAGAGAAACCATGAAGAGCATCACACCACAGAGAGCAAACACAGTAACGAGTAGGTTTATTCAACCACACTCCAACCTACTGATGGCCATCGTGGGTTATTTGAGAGGGGCACCAGAGGATGAATAGATTGATCCGTTTTAATCTTGTTTAAAAGCAATACGCTGAAACAACAGGCAGTTAGATCTGACCCTGATGTCCTTTTTAGACATCCAGGCTTAATTTTTAATAAAAAAAATAAAATAAAAAAAGCCTTACATTTAACACAAAGAAAGAAAAAGTGTCAGAGAGAAATCGCAGTGTGCACGGACCAGCACTCACAAAGATGTGTGTAACTCAGGAACTGATGATGATCAAGCGTGTAACACGTACTCATCAAGGTTTTATCTTCGTCCTGCACATCATTTACATCCAACAGAGGCAGTCTTGAAACTTCCTTCCTGATCCACAACAAACTGTGAAGAAGTGTTTATAAATGTTGACAAATACTGTACAGTAATAATGTTTCCCATGAAGACATACGGTATCCTATATTCTGATTATATTATCATCCATAATCTGATTATACAGCAGCCTCTACTGATGGGTTGTCAGGGAGTATCACAGTTATTGACAAATATATTAATGAACACATATCTGCAGACAAATCATTCAGGAAATGTTAGTAAAATGCTTGTAAATGGAAACAGTTTGGTTATAATGACAGGAAAGTGCTGCTGGATATTTGAGACAGACATCTGATCTCAGTGTGGTCGGCTCGATCTGAATAAGAAGCAGCTGACCCAGCCTATGTAGAGTGCAGGACAAATAGGTCAGTGTCATATGCTAACAGCATGGATGATTCTTTTCTTCGGTCAAGTGGAGATGTAATTTCCCCTGAGGACGCTGGGACGTGTCCTCCCCACTTTGTTAAACCTGTTTTACAATTTTCACTTTAAAGTTCAAGTAAGCTGCAGTCACAAACCCATTCAGTACCCCGGGTTTCCACTGGGACTTGCAGTGTTTGTGCAGAAGCTGTAAATCTTGATTTCCTGTGAATGAACAAAGAGGTGTGACCCTGAATGACACCCGCAGCAATTACAACAGCACAGACTTGTTTTATTGGAATCTCCCAGAATATTTGTGTTGATGGTTCCCTTACAACTTCCCTCGACTATCATTGTCTTGAACTGAACATTGTATTTGCAGACTCTGTAGTTAAATGCTTAATTATTCTTCTTATATTGAGATTAATAAATCGTAATATCCCCTCTCCGTTTGTGCAGCAGCTGTATTTCATTACATGCTGCCGCTGCAGTGGCTTTGTTTCCATTCAACATCTCAAAAAAATCTTTGTGAAGAATCACCGCAGCGGTTTGGATCGTTCATGCCGCTTCAAGTCCTTCATCAGAAAGCGAAGCCAAAGCTGTAAAGTTTGGCTCAGCATCAAAGCTTCGCCTGCTCACACCTGGGAGTGTTCCTGGCTCAGCGCAGTGCTAATGATGCTAACTTACTAACAGACACTGTAGAACATGCCCTGTTGTTAAAAGAAGTCACAAATAACAAGTCCACAAGTGGGACACATCATGAGACCTGACCTGAGCCTGATATGCAGCTCTGCCCGCTTCCTTCTGAAGAAACCTGCACTGAAAAACTGTTAGACTGAAAAAAATAAACAGTCAAAACTCCTGATGCTACAGAAATAACTGCAGTAGAAATCAGCTCAAGGCAAACAACAACTACAACACAACAACAACAACAACAACAACACAGTATGAATGTGCTTGAGAAGCATATAAAGTAAAATGTTGTTATTTGTCCACGTTCTTTCCTTCACTTCTGTTTTGCATCGAGGTTTAACATCGCCTGGTGTTGTCTTCATTGATGACTATTACATCTCAGCTTTTTGACAGGATAAATGTGGATATCCTTCCAACCAGCGTATCCTTCTTCCTTGTTCCGTTCATATTGAATTATTCTGTGAAGACCGTCTAAAACAACAAAACATTGGCTAATAATGGTAAATAAGAGTGACAAAAAGGTACATTGGATGTCAAACGACTTACTTCCTGTGCAACACACCAATGATCAGCGTTATTCACATGATCTGTTAGTGGTTATGATGTTAATGAAGGACATGTTACAGGTTGTTGCACGCTGAGTTGCAGATGAGCCGGATGGAAACGTCTCTCTCTCTACTGACAGACACAACATTGTTTTCATGAATTAGCCATAAATTCAAGATTTAACTCAATAAACAAAAAGTACCAGAAGTCTAAAGATGATTCAGTTGTCGTGACACGTTTCTGTGATTTTAGCTGAACCTCAGCTCAGCCAGTGGCAACAAAGTGAAGAAAATACATTTAGAAAACAGATGCATCGTCATGTGGCGGATGAGCTGCGGTTATAGCTTCGGTGGGATCTGAGGGATGTAATGAGCCAACAGAGTGCCCTTGAACATACAAGAAGGACGTAAAGCATTCAGGAATGCAGAGGAGGACTTGTTCATATAATGTCATATCCTATATGTAATTAATAACTGAAGGCAATGGACCTTTCTCAGAGCAGATATTCACAACATCACAGCAGGAAAACCTCCTCTTTCCATTAAGGTGCGCTAGTTCCCTGGTGAGCCATCTTTCCTGAAAAATGTCTGCCATGAAAAAGGTCTAATAGAAGACATCAGTATTCTTTACGATCCTGCAGTAGTCACAAGCAGAAATAGAAGTCTCTTAATTTATGCCAAATCACACTAAACTCCAACAATAATCCAAAACGAAAGTCTGATACTGAACTGTGACACTTTTCTGGCACCGGACAGATTGTCTTGTTACAAAAAAAGACATGTCATTTGGCTCTAAATTTTAATAGCTATGCCACAACCACACTGATATGTTTTCATTTTAAAAAGCATAACTTTTTCTACATTTATGCAAGAATACAAATCTCATCAGCATCTGTAAGCCAATACAGTGAAGTTAAATGTACATATTCTAAGCACGAGCCTCACCCTGAATGACGTGTTCAACCTAAAATTTAGGGAATTAAGATACTGTGTAAACCTATAAATGTCCTCATTATTTAAGTACAAGTACACACACACACACACACACACACACACACACACACACACACACACACACACACACACACACACACACACACACACACACACACACACACACACACACACACACACACACACACACACACACACACACCCACCCACAGTGGAGCAGTGGAGCTTTTCATGTGAACCAGATAAAACAGTGGTGCTGCTTGAGAGCCTGTATAAGTTAGAGAGCAGCGAGGACGCCGACTTTGATGTTAATTTGGTTAATGATTTCTGAGCTCCTCTTTCTTGTACAAATCAAAGCCTTAATCTTTATTAGGCCTTTTGATTCATATCTCGATGCAGCGCATAGATGTTTTTTTTTAAACAATTTTTAGCCTTATAAACGCACATCAGCCTGCCAGTAGTCTAAAAACAGGGAAAACTCTGTAATGGAAGACTTGTGTGGATCTGAAGGACTCTCCTCCTCCACCAGATTCTGGCTGAGCAGCTTCTCTCACGCCCCAAGATGATTTATGGAAACACATATCTGCAAAGTTTTCATGTCTTTCGTCAAGCGGCATTTAAGTAAAGGAGTAAGGCTAAAAGATGTCTTAAAGGTGACATTATTTATGTTGAGAATCTTGTTTTTCTGAGGTTGATTTGAGGAGGGCTGGAGCTTGAACCCATGTTTCATTATGCTGTAACAAAACAAACTTAAATTCATTCACATCAGTAAGAATTATCTAAAGATGTTTAAACATGAATTATCAGCACATAAAGAAATAGTTAAAATAGTGTGCACAAACCTAGCTGGTGTATTACATCAATAAAAGGGAGTGACCAATGAATGTGTATAAAAAGGTACAACTTTTGTTCAATACATTATATTTAATCAAACAATCGCTTATGATTCATGTCAGTAACTTAAAGTTGCAGTGCAAACTTTTGTCTCCTCCCTCTGCCAGTGACAGTAATTACAAAAACACTGTTGACCCTTGCTCACGTCATACGCTCTATAATCAGAGGTAAATTGTGGATAATTGAAATAAAAAGCACCACAACCCCTAAAAAAGAACTTAATTCACTCTGAGAATTTGATCCATTTTGTCTAACATCATTTGGAAAGTAGAGACGAGCCACATGATGAATTATTTGGATCCAAATTCAAGTTAACGTGTTATCAAACAACAGATTTTAAAACTCTGCATGGTGTGAAATCCAGAGGCTCTTCTGGTGCTCATAGGTGTAATCAGCAGGGTGTGAACACAAGGGCTTGAATGTGATGGACATTGATTTACATGTAAAAGTTCTGCACTAAAGGTTTAAAATGAGGAGTTGACTAAATCTTTCACTGAAACATTTAAACGCTGCAACAAGAGAAACGCGAGGGAGACAAGCTGACGGCTGACAGAGACCTCATTTGGAAGAACCTGAAGTTGCAAAATACAAATCCAGGACATCCCATAAATTAGTGTCACCTACATCTCTCCAAACTCAGGGTGAGAACGGGTTTGCAAACATGACAGCCGCAGACTCAGTGAGCAGATGACCGGATGTTTAAACTTTTCAAGGAAAACGTTTTCACTCAAGTTTTCTTTCTGCACAGCATTTAGGACATTGATGATCAGTTAGGCCTGAAATGAAATGGAAACCTGTTTAGACACTTTGAGATGTAACGGCAGGGAACAAAGCAGAGGACTCACTGTAAGAATCCTCTGGACATGATAACAAAAAGTGATGTTGATTCTCTGAACTGATGTTGGATATTTCAACGTGTGCAGACCGATTTGATGGAGAGGTCTGAGTGTTCTTGGTTCTGCCGACTAACGACTTTCTCTCTCTGCATTGTGATAACAGAGAGTCCGAGCAGATTTAGAGCAAATGTAGGAAGATTACACCTCCTAATCTGCATGAACACAGCCTCAGCTGAGCCTCTCCCCCACATCAGCACAGACACGCACACTTGGTGCCAGAAAATGACCAAACGGGTATTAATGCAAAATGACTTGTGGCTGAAAAAAGTTCTGCCTTCTGTCTTTACACAGAGTTGTCTGTGTATCATTTATTGGTTCAATTCTCAATATGAAATGAATAATGTCAAATTTTAGAATCAAATTTCATTTTCTGAAATTGTAGTTTTTATTGTGGACAGAAACACAATAGAATTAAAAGTTCTATACCACTTTTAATTTTTCTACTTTTATTTTACAGTGTATATCAATGTTTAATATATTTTACTATTTAATATATCAAAAACTCTGTTCATTAAACGAACCCTCTGCATCTGTGACGGTGCACGTGGAAAATAATGATGGAAAAAGATTGTGTTCCAAAAAAATTGCTGACTGAGCCATAATGCATTATATCTGCTGAATAGAGGGTTTAACAGGCCGAGCCCCAGATAAAAAAAAACTAAACATTTGTATTTAGCTATTTTCCAACATTTAGCCAACCTTAAAAGTTCTGTCCTTGCATGTAGTCTTAAAGAGCGTCCCAAACGCATCAGTTTGCCCTCTGCTGTCAAAATGCCATCAAATTTAGTCATGCAAGGTTGTCTAAGAGCTTGCTGGAGGTGTGCAGGTTTAGACTCGGTGTGTGAACCCTTCCTGCCGTAAACACTGACTCAATCAGGGACAGTGATAAGATACTATTGGTTGTTAATGAGAACCTGGCAATGTAGCTGCTGAGTCACTGAGACTCCAGAGCTGCCCGGAGGCACAAGAAGAAAGACGAGCTGCGAAAGGGTCAACTTTTGCAAATGTCCTCTGACTCAATGCAAATGGTTCGATGTCAGCATACACCTGTCCATTCAAAGCAGAGGAAGTAGATACTCAAAGTAACACACTGACGGAGCAACAGACATGTGAGAGGCCAGACTGCACTATCATGTGTCATCAGATTGATGATATAGTTGCTGTCACATATTTGCAGAGTATTAAAATCCTGTCAGATTATTACAAACCACTTTATTCTTGGCATCTCATGAGGTTTTTAAACACACTAATTTAAGACACAAACCAGATTCCCTGGATCATATATTATTATCTCACTGTCATCTGAAACCTCTTGAAGTGGAGTCATTTTTCATCAGAGTTTAAAAGACACAAGTGTGAGCTGAAGTGCAGTGAGGTATGAAGTGGCCACTTCTTTCTCTTCATCCACACACAGATTGCTCATCAGCTGGGGAAACGTGTCTGTGACTCCTACTTTCATTCTTCTTCTCCATGTTTTATTTCATAAATGCAGCAACAATCAACTTCAACATTCATTTTGATTCCAGCAGCTGCTTTGTGTCAAAGAAAGTTTTGCAGTGGGACTGCAATCACACCTCAGACTGAAACAGCAGTGCGTCATATTCACAGACTGTTTATAAAACAGTTCATAGCTTCAGGTCTGTAAAATGGTTCTGATCCAGAAGTGCCTTCAGCTGCAATACCAGCGAGTGCCACTAGAGGTCGTCTCCAAAAAGCCTCCGGCTCCATAGACTCCCATTCAACTTCTCTCATCAAATCCAAAGTGAATAAAATGTGTCCATCAGTTATCTCGGTGTTGTTAGCTAAAGTCACTCCTTCTTATTAGTTTTCTGGAGGTCCATCTGAAAATAATCCCTCATTCATTAGAAAAGAAGATTCAAGAAGACCTGTTTTTGGGGGCGTGTCTGTTTGATTGACAGGCCTGCGGCGCAGTCAGGTTACAGCTATCGGTGGGCGGGACGTAGTATCGTCAGGTTTCCAATCAGATCAGTCAGATCCACCAGTCTGGCTCCTCCCCCAGCCCGTCCAAATATGGTCACTTCCTGCTCCAAACTGCTCCGAACTAGCAAAGATGGTGACGGACAGAATCTGAACTGGAGGATTCATAACGTTCACAAACCAACGATGACATCACTGATGGTTGCTCATTACCCATCTCATTGTAATTTCTTCTGCTTTGCCCTTGACATTCATTACCTTTGAATACAAGTTCTTGGCAATGAAACCTAAACTGGATCACCGGAGTATTCAGCCTTCACAACCTCCATCCTTGCAATAACTCAGTCTTTTCCATTTTTCCATTGTTCAGTTAGCCAACAGTGGACTGGCAGGCCTCGTGGTGTTGATTGATTGCCAGCAGTTGCTCTAAAATTGACATGATGTGTCACAACAAAGCAGAGTTTCCAGTGGTTCAAAGCTGGAGTGAGCGGAGTAGGTACCACAGAGCTTGTTGTATAAAATACTGGAGCTCAAGTGTTTATCAGTGTAATGTGTTTATAAAGGAACAGTACAGTTTTATCAATTATGAATAGTATTTTATTTTATCATCATTTTGCAGGACCTGCTGGTCAGCCATGATGGAGCACTTTGAGAACCATTTCCTTGAGCAACATGCCCCCACTCACTATGTTTTAATCCTGAATCCCTCTGAATGAAAAGATGCGACTGAGGCATGATGGGAATTGTATGACCTACTGTCATCCTCGACCATATGTACAAGTCAAGTTATCTCTGTCTCTGCTTCTTATTTCTGTCTATTTCTTTCTGTGTGTTGGTCTAATTTGCTGTGCTGGATGAAACGCCGGATGAATACCAGATGGCTGAAGTACCCTGTAAGTGTTTATAATGAATTGCCCAGATTGTGATGTTTCACATATAATGCAGTAAAACAATTTACCAAGGTGTAATGGTGTGGAAACAAGCGGTGCCAGATGACTGTCAGAGACAGATGACACCTACTGTCTTCATCATGTATAAAGTGGAGTATCATCCTGATCATGTCACGTCAGACCGCTGCAGCTCCGTATGCAGATTTTATGTGTGCACACTCCCCTCGCAAAACTTAGATTGATTCACTTCAGAGGAAACTATTATGGAAAGAACAATTGATGTGTCAGTCCCCGAGGAGAGCTTCATCCATCACTGTCCAATGGCCTTATTAGTACTTCACTACAAAGGAAATCCTAATTCACCCCTGGAGTAAAGAGGCTGCCGCTAACTGCTTTGTTTCATATATAAACTCCTATCAATACTTTCCTCATTCAGTTCTCTCACAAACACAGGAAGTGTATCTACACACACACACACACACACACACACACACACACACACACACACACACACACACACACACACACACACACACACACACACACACACACACACACACACACACACACACACACACACACACACGCAAACAGATGCCCATGCACACATACCTGAGTGGAGACAATTGCAAGCCATCTGCAAGAGCTCTGCATACTGGTGGAAAAAAAGGTAATCAACAGCTTGTCCGACTGCTCATTACTTCTTCGTTATGGAGCGGAAACACAAAACACCTGAGCTTAGAGGCAGCTCTTCACACACACACACACACACACACACACACACACACACACACACACGCACACGCACACACACGCACACACACACACACACACACACACACACACACACACACACACACACACACACACACACACACACACACACACACACACAGATGAAGAGGGGCTGATAGACAGCTATTACGTCTTAGTCTCTCTGGAATAGGCAGCAAACAACCTGTTCCTGTTAAGTGTGTTCACAACACCGAACTGGTAGCGAACAGCATCGTCGCGGCGCTCCACACCCTCCTGCCGACTGCTGCACGGTCCTTACACACAAAATGTCTGTTCGGCACACTGCAAACAGGAAGTAAAGAGTCTGTTCTCAGGTATTTCCTCTGAAGAGCTCCTCTCCACCGCACACATTCACAACAGACCACAGCACACGTTAAAGACACGAAGGGATGGCTCGCCAACACATACGAGTTGGCATTGTTTGTTTACACTCAAACATAAAGACTTGAAATGAAACTATAAAATCTATATAAAACCTGTATAATTTTCTTTTGCAACAAACTCAAAAGTGAACTGAGGTCATCAGGAGATAACTGTGTTAGTTTACTTTCTAAAGAAATCATCGTGAGACGACGGTTCACCTGCAGCATGCAGCAAGACTGGGTTTGATCAGCTCGCACTTAAAGTCCACTAAATATATGACATCTTCAATTAGAGGCTGTACATATATTTAACTGAAAACACCCATAAATATTCCTAATATTTCAAAATAGGTGTAAAAATAACCATCCATACTTATATGTTTCCTTTTTTTCTATTCATCAGTTGCTCAATAAGATCTCAAAAAAGCTTCATCGGCTGCTAAAATGAATTTGAACCTATTTATCTTTTATTATCTCACTGCTTTTCCTTGTCAGGAAACATTTATCATTTGATATTTGATATTTTTCTCACCCAGTATTGTGTTTTTCCTTCTATATAATAATAGGTGTGTGTGTGTGTTTGTGTGTATTTAATCAAACTATCTTCCCAGAATGAAAGGATCCATGTTAACGCTCCACATACTGTACTGCATCCATGTTTAAACTCTTGTGACACAGGTAGCTAACTAATCAACATGGCTTTAATTAATCAGGTTAATTAATAATTATGATTAAACGCTGTCAAGTCCGTGTAATTATATTATGTGTAATTATTACTGTGATACACTCCAGACTCCATCAGAAAGGCTCTGAGTAGATGATTGCATTTGATCTGATCCTCATCATAACAACCTCTCAGAGCTTCAGATTTTTGCAGAAATCTGTTCTCAGTTCTTCTTAAAACAGGAACCAATTCAAGTTCTCAAAAACGGATAAATTAACAAGTTATATCCTAAATATTCTATCAAAATAAAACACTTATTGTAATAAGTGCGGCTGATAGTAACTATCTCTGAGAGTTTCAAATTAAAGCCATCACTGATTAAACACTTATAAGCACTGATCCTACAATAAATGTTTCCTTCGGTTAACCCACGAAAAAAAGCAACAGTAAAACACACATGTGGTCAGAGAGGAATAGAAACAAAGGCAGTAGAGGCGACCGGACGTTTCTGTGTCGGAGCCTCAGTCACGGTGTTAACTCTTTCCATGCAGCACATCTGAAAGGTCAAAGTTCAGAGGCGTGAGGGTCACTGACCTGCAGGGCAGTCTGTGACCTTTGCCATCAGAATGTGAAAGTTGCTGAATGTGCTCTTTATTCTTCATGTGTCTTGTGTCTCTGTGCGAGCAGGCGGTCGTGATGTGTCAGAAAACAGTTTCTGCACAGTTCAGCTGCACTGCAGAATCACACAGGACATCATTTCTATTGGATAGTATTTATATTATTTCTATTGCTTATGTAGAGGACATTGGTTGAGTCGTTGACCTCTCGATGTGGAAAATGATGCATTTGCATTCTCACTGTTGAAAGAATATATTTATTTCATATATTTATTTCATATATTTATCTCTGAGCAGTTCGGATCTCTCTTCGTCTCGATGCGTCTCGGGTGCGTTCACACCTGAACTCAAGATCACCGGAGACACGAGTGAATGCCGTGAACACAGTCCTTCTTCAATCGTGGACAAGGACTGTGTTCGTCATGTGATTTTGCAGGAGCAACACACATCAGGTGACAGTTTACAGATCACATATGTAGAGAGAAATATATGGTTGTACCGCAACACAAGTATATCGTTTTTTTTGTGATTGTTTGGTTAAAAAATGTTTGATTTTGCAGTGGATTTTCTCTAAAATTGCGATGTAATTTGAAGAGTTTTAAGTATTGTTTTTTGCGGTTGAATTGCAGTGATTAGCTAATATTGTTGTGAAATAAAACAAATACAAAATTCCTGTGTGCTAAAATTGAAGGCAAGTCGTATTCTACATAAATCCCATGAAAACACCAAAACCAATGATTTGTTGACGGGATACTCGTCTGTCTGACTTCCTACTCGAAGCCCATTGGCTCCTACTGACAACGTACTTCTTTAACAACATTTTGAAACACTCAGTAATTTCCCCCCAAAAACTAGTTAGTGATTTTAAACAGGATAGGATGAAATAGTAAATGTGTTGTTAACTATTTTAGCAGTCTAGTGAGCATTTGGACAACATACAGTATGTGGGATTGAGTGGGTTTACAGTGATGAAGACACGTCACGCAGCGCAGCAGTCAGACTCAAGGATGGGTTTTTAATCTGGGCTCTATGGCACAGAAGAAGAAGATCACCCACGCTCAGATAAACGACACTTCTTGTTAGCAGATTCATTCACTGATGCTCGTCGATTAGAAGAAAATATTGAAGATTTACAGATGTTTCCTTTAAATCCATTTCACAGATTTAAAACAGTCTACATGATAAATGCAAACTAAAACATTTGAAAGGTACATTTTGACCCTGAAACAGTGTTGTGAGTGTAATTTGGGAAAGATAAAGTTGTTATTGTAAATAAACATCATGTTGTCACGGTGAACAGTGAATCAGGAAGTGGTCAGCTGTGGAGCCATTAGCTACAACACAGAGGAGATAATCTGCCCTTCATGTGCTGATGTTTGGGTTTTTATCCTGAATAACAATCTGACATTTTGATGTAAATGAAAGCACACTTTTCTATTCTCGTTCTAACGGAAGCCTTCAACTTGTTGTTTCAGCAAAAAGCATCTGAAATGTATAATTTCCTCTGCATCAAAGATCTGATGTAAACAGCACTTTACCTTCCACAACCACCAACCACGGTGTTTCCCACTGAACATTATGATATCATTATACCGTTATAACCCGTATTCTCTTTGGAGGTCTCAGTTTCTGGAAGTCAGAATAATTCTGCTCTAATTTCAGTGAAAAGCCTGAAAAGCAGCAGCCGTCCTGCTCATCAGTGTTTCTGCAGATCGCATCGCTTTACCAAAGAAACACCAGACAAAGGGTGGAAATGAAATTCAATCATTCCCCGTCGTCTGTGTTTATCCACGGTTTACTTTAACTGCATCAGTGATCGATGTGAACGTAACACTCTCAGCTGTGTTTGTTTTCCTGCTTCACATCAGCTCTAATAAACAAGTGATTGTCCTGAGATGCTGCAGAGCAGAAACCAGAAACCCAAATTCATCTCTTTTTCCTTTTTGTATTTTCAGTGGAGGATCTGTGTGTGTGTGTGTGTGTGTGTGTGTGTGTGTGTGTGTGTGTGTGTGTGTGTGTGTGTGTGTGTGTGTGTGTGTGTGTGTGTGTGTGTGTGTGTGTGTGTGTGTGTCTTACCACTACTGCAAAAGTGAGAAGACATCTTGTTCCATGTTGCTCTAAATACCCCAGCAAAGCTAACTATTACTCCTTATAAAAGATTAACTGTGCTGATCGTTAATTCAACCTCAAGGCTAAACCTCTGTTACGAGAGCCCCTTGATGTTACTTTTTCCTCTCCATCTTTTTCATTTTGGGTTTATGAAATAGACATAAACTGTTGAGTGAGTGTGTGTTGGTGTGTGTGAGTACGTGAAAACGGTCTTAGGGACTGAAGGAAAATTACTGAAGGTTGAGGGCAAGTCAAGTTCATTTTATTTCCACAGCCCAATAAGACAAATCACAAATTAGGATCTGCACGGTGCAGGACATCCTGTGTCCTTTGATACATGCAGTATACGAAGTGTTACAGAGGGGCGTTGGTTTTCAAACAGATCACAGGACAAACATGAACTTGACTGTAAACATTCGAATGAATAAATCCATTGAGACCGATGAGCTGCTGGAGGGACGTGGAAACCGGACCGGTACGAAGGGCGATGCTCATTCTGTTTTTGTAAGTCATCAGAAGCACTTTCCAGTCTGATGTGAAATTGCAGTTGTTGTCCAGTTTTTCTGGGTTTAGTTGGAAATCTGTCTGCTGCACTCTGGGCCGTTTCAATGTGTTCATTTAGCAGAAAACCCAACGTTACAATAAGGACGCCTGGATGGAACAAAGCTGGGAATTAAAAGTGTTTTTATCAGACATAAGAAGTCTTATAGTTATGTTGTTTAGGTGACAAAAAGACTTTGAGATGTCTTTAATGGCTCATAAAAACCAAAGGAAGGATCAAACACGACACCAGAGAGTCTTTATCTGAACGAGTGAAAAGAAATTCTATAATTCACTTTTTTTCTTCCATTTATGATTACGTTTATTTTCTAATTTCCTAGTCGTAGCTTTTGCTTTTCCACAGTAGATTTATAAAAATGTTCCTTTTTTTGTTGTTAATCAGCCGAACTGCTGCCCTGATAGATCCATTCATCGGCTGAAATCGTAGTTTATTTTACAGCTCAAAAATAGAGTGGCTCCAATATAATTCTGACTTTTTGTCCAGTATTCATGATTTAGATATTTTAATCTATTACCATATATAATAAAAAATTATGATATATAATATCACTCAGGTTGGATACACCTGCGAGCAGATGTGAGCCAAATCTACAGGACACGTTGTGAACTCATCTCTGGGGATGTCTGGGAATAGAATTCATTTGAAGCCGTTTTTTTCCGTCACTGAGCGAGCAGCACAAGTTAATGAATGCTTAATTAGAAAAGTTTGCCGTGCTCGGGGGTTAATTTAGACAACTGTTGTGTTTTTTTTCTTTTTTCTTTCTTGAACAGCAGATATGGAATAATTGCACTTTGCAGAAAACAAAACAACAACAAAGATCCATCTGTGAGGGCTGATTCGGGGGTTTTGGGATGCTGGCTTTTGTGCAGTTTAGCAGCACCGGGGTGAATTTATTTCAGTGGCTAGAACAGCCTCGTATTGTCTGAGCGAACCCACTGCACCACTTCCACTATCAGCACACACAAACACACACATGCTGGCATTGGTTTCCTTTGTGAGGACCTTCCACAGTCTGCTGTCATACTGAAGTGAAGAAGTCACCACAACCTGAGGTGATCATCGCTCACATCCTCTGTTTACCAGGAGATCGGCTGAAGTCTTTTGCCAACTGATACAATAAAGGTTATTAAACAATCTTCGCCTGTCTGCTTTTTATATGTTTGAACATTTTAAAATCTTAATTTACCATTTAATGCTTTTTTTCATGAATTTCTTCCAGTGGATTTTGCTCTCGGAGCCCCTTAACTTTCTTTAGCTTTTTTTTTTTCCACATATCTCAGTAGGTGCACAAAATGGGAAATGGGCTGGACTGAATATCTCAACTGGCTTTGGTATTACAGACAGACTGCTCGGGTGGACGGGTGTGTCCCTGCACTTCATGGCAGGCTGTGTCTGGATCACATGACCATACAAAGAAATCCATGACGAGCTGATGCCACCTCACTGTGAACAAAGTGTGCAGCACCGTCTGCAGTGTTTGAGGGTCGAGGAGTGATGAGGAGCAACACAGTGAGAAGAAAACCTGGGGAAATAAAAAGAAGACAAAGAAGAAGAAGAAGAAGAAGAAAGATTTCTGGAATCAAAGGAACTGAATGACAAAATAAAAAGGACAACTGGTCAACTACTGCTAACAAACTAAACTAAAACACAATCACAGATGAAGAGATTCACAGTCTGCAACAACAGACGAGCGTCACGGTGTGAGATGGCCGACAGGCAGCCAGCACATGCTCCTGCAGGCTTTTATACTCAATCACAGTCAGCAAGCTCAGAGGAGGAGGGACCTGGAGAGGAAGAGCACACACACACACACACACACACACACACACACACACACACACACACACACACACACACACACACACACACGCGCGCACACGCACACGCACGCACACGCACGCACACGCACGCACACGCACACGCATGCACGCATGCACGGACAGACTGCTGGCCATAACACTGAGCTTTTCTCTAAAAGTAAATACGTTCATTCCAGTATTTAGAATTTTGGCCACATTTAAAATGAACATTTTAACATTATATGTTCTATATTACTGAAACTATGGAAAGTAAAGTCAAACGATCATAAACTCAGATTACATTATTTTCAGAGTTTCACAATATGAATGCAGCTCATATGATTTGAATCTGATACGTGTTACCATATCTGTTCTGCTTATTATGTTTACATTAAGATTAGATAGGTATACCTGGCTGTGCATGTGTCCTATGATTTCTATCATGTTGCCTTTTTTTGTCATGTTTTCTTTTCTGTTTTCTTTATCCATCTTTTGGTATTGTATTATTAAATCCTTTTATTTCAAATCTATTATTGTTTTTTATTTCTTTGTCATCTTTTTTGTTTGTTTATATTTATTATTTATTGATTCATTTTGGTATTCTATTTACACATTGGTGTAAAATGTGTCACCGCATTTGTACATGTATGTGCTATATAAATCCACTTCAACTGATTGAATGGTTGATCTAAGCTACATTCATGAGTAAATTCCATCCACTGATGAAAGCCATGACCTCCTGCTGAAAGCTCTCGAAGCTTCCAAAGAAACAGAGCAGTTCATAAATGTCCTTCCAGTATTTCTTTATCAAAGCAACATACAGTTTGTGGTTGATGAAAGTCAACTGGACGTAACTCAAAGGCGACATAATAAATTATATAAAATCATAAACATAAAGGAGGTTTAAATGAGACAAACTGAGTTTCTGTAAAAATGCTTCAACATGTTTCATCACGGACGTTTTACTCTGACTTGATAGAGTGTCTCATTGTTCACAGGATGTGAAAATCTCTCTGTAACAGAAGAAAGAAAGATGGAGGGAGCGTCTCCTCTGTGCTCCCTGTGAAGAGCATTTCTCCCCGTCTGCTCCCCTCGGTCCTGTCTGGCCCGCTTGATAAAGTGTCCAGGCAGGAGGTCTGTCATTGTGTAAGTGGCCCATGCCCAAGCTCCTCTCCTGGGGCACCGCAAGGGAGGGCAGGGGGCCGCGGCTGGAGGTCTGATGACGGACGGGAAGTAAAGGAGCCTCTCCATCTCCACCCATACATTACACCTCCCTCTGAGCTCACCTCTCGCCCCGCCACCATCGGTTGGTGAAGTCTCACTCTGCACACGTCCTGTCACTGCGTCCTTTATTTCCCCCAAATCTGTCTTCCCGTTTTTTTTTTCTCTTTCTCTCCACATCTTTGATTTCCTCTCCTCCCTCATCGCTCTTTCTCTCTTCCTTCCCCTCCCTCCGTCTTCCTTTATGTGGATGTCCACATGAAGTCCTCTCCCTGTGTTATCACAACACCCAGAAACACACACACACACACACACACACACACACACACACACACACACACACACACACACACACACACACACACACACACACACACACACACACACACACACACACACACACACACACACACACACACACACTTAGAGACTGAAAACACCACGCTTCATTACCTTGCTGAAAAAGTGTTGCCAGCCAGCCCGCCTGTCTGCCATCTATCTGTTCCCACTCCAGATGAATTAGATGCTTTCTTCCTGCTCCGCCTTCCTCCGTGCTCCACCTCCTGTTGGCTATCAGGGAGGTCAGGGGTCATGGCTCGAGGAGGGGGAGGTTTATTGACAGCGCACTGATAGGTAAAGCTAAGAAGATCTCCTTTTGGATCCCATCAGCTGTGGCCTGAGGCTCTGCACGTCTGGGGATAGCAGGGTGGATGCAGAAGGACATGCTGCTTTTTCAGATGCAAATGAAATGGAGACTCCACGTTCTCCTTGTTTATGGCTGACAAGAGAATATATCTTTTGGATTTGGTGGTTCTTTATGTTCCTCCTGTTTCAGAAGCGGGTTTTGATGGCCGTCCTGCTGCACCCGGCGGCCCAGTCGCCTCGGGCTGCAGCGCCAGCGAGATCCCCACGACACCGCCACTTCTGTGGCTGCGCTGGTTCAGTGGTGAAAGCCTTAGGGTGCCAATTTACAAGACCTATTTGTCTCTGAAGTGAACTGAAGTCAAGAACTGGATGGCGCTGCCTGCTTTAGCTTTAAAGCAAAGCACAGCACCCCTGTTAAGATCTGAGAGCTACAAATGCCATATATGGCTCTCTTAAATTCAAAGGGCATAGACCATCACAGTGTGCATTTGAAATGAGCGAGGCCTGCTGCATTTTAAATGAAGACACAGGGCATGACGGCTCCTGTCATTAGACGGGTTAGCCACTTTGTTTTTGTGCTTTTCATTGAAAATATTTCATATTTTTATCACAAAGAATGCAGACAGCAGCGGCGGATTGATTTGTTCATCTTGAATTACCTCGCAGGTCATGAAATATTGACTGAGAAGTCAAAGGGACTCGCCTGCACCATTCAATAGGTGGGATGGGTCATCTGCCTTGAAGTGCTCCTGAAGCTAAAAGCATTTCATTAGTCTCGGCTTAAAGGAGGAGAGTTTGTGATGGCTCTCTTGCAGGTGTTGGAGCCAGAGGTGTTCAGTACTTTTACGAAAAGTACCGAATTGTAATCATTTAGCTTCATGCGAGAACATTTTTCTAAATCTAAACTTGTATTTATGTTTGTGAGGTTTGATTGTGATTGTTCAGAGTCAGATTAACTTACTGTAAAATGCATGTTTCATTTCTGACATTTGTGATTAGACATCACTCCAAACATTGCCATATACGACACAATAATATGCCATAAAAAGCTCTTAATGAATTGACAACTCATGATGTTGATCATTTGGTGGCGTCCTAGTTTTGTATATGTACTTGGTTATCTATCTGAAATTCATGCAGATTAAAGCATCATAGGTCAAATGAGAATATTTTTGCCCTGCAGAGATGCAGACTTATGGATCAGGTCTGTTTTAGACATGATTTCAAATTATGTTTGAACCCAAGACAAAATTCAAAGTTGTGTATGTACTGTTTAGCCCTACGAGAACACCTACAAACACCTGAGCGGTCACCTGTATGTCAGGTTGCTTTACCAAGAAGAGACAGAGCCAACTCTTCCTCCTGAGGAGGATGAGGGTCTTCGGTATCGACTGGCATCTTTCATGTTGCTGTTTGCCGGGGCAGCAGCATCCCAGCCGAGGACAACAAGAGACTTAACGAGATCACCAGGAAGGCCGGCTCAGTCCTGAGGGCGAAGCAGTGGAGACGCTGGCAGAGGTGTCAGCAGTCATGAAGAACCCCTCCCACACACTCCATAAAACATTAGAGCAGACTGCTGCTGCCCCGCAGGTCACTTCTCCCTGCAGCCATCAGACGGCTCCGGACTCTAATTCAACTATTCATCCGTGCATCATCATCCGAGCTATCATCTACGCAGGATCCTTTTCCTGGAGTCGTCTACCTCTTCAGTGCTGCTGTACGGTGCTCGGGTCATGAGCTCCTGCTCGATACTGAAACACTGAAACACTGAAACACTGAAACATTGAAACACTGAAACACTGAAACACTGAAACACTGAAACACTGAAACATTGAAACACTGAAACACTGAAACACTGAAACATTGAACCACTGAAACACTGAAACACTGAAACACTGAAACACTGAAACACTGAAACATTGAAACATTGAAACACTGAAACACTGAAACACTGAAACATTGAAACATTGAAACAGTGAAACACTGAAACACTGAAACATTGAAACACTGAAACACTGAAACACTGAAACACTGAAACATTGAAACACTGAAACACTGAAACACTGAAACACTGAAACAGTGAAACATTGAAACACTGCACTGCCACTTTACGGCCTCATCAGAGTGTCTGCACACACAACTGTGCACACAGAGCATGTTCGCATAATATTAATGTACCACTTTTTACATAAATACTTCTGCAACACTTGTCTTGGTGCATCAATCCCACACCTTTTTCTTACATTTAAATACAGTATATGTAAACATTCATCATCAACATCATCATCATCATCATCATCATCATACCCAGAAACCACAGAGAGCACATCGTGTACATCCTGTTGCTCAGTTGAATCGTGACTCTTTCACTTATTTCAGGAAAAAACAACAACACCTATGATCTTAAAAAAAAATGTGTTGAATCAGAGGAAAAGTGTTCGAGCCTTTATTGACACCAAAACAAGAATTAGTTTCTTGATCAACGCAATTTGTGCCAAAAGTGAGCCTTTTTTTGGTTCTGTCAAAACACTGATTCCAGCAACATTCATTTATAGCATCTCAGCAGGAGTAGCAGCAGCAGCTTATGGGATGCTCCCAGTCAGCTGTAGTGACCTGCAGTAGTTCTACGAGGGACAAACCAGGAACTGTTGACTGGATGTTGTGGGGTGTGCTGATGGTGAAGAACGTACGCCTGACATTTTGGTGTCAGAAAACCACAAGACACCATGGGATATATTGATAATGCGTCTGTGGCTGTGACACTTGTGAGTTCAAAGAAAACAGTGGTCTGATTTAAAGTGCAGTGTACTGGTGGTCGTGGAGAGACAGAAAACATAAGGAAAACAGTACAAGATACAAAAAAACCTTTGATTAACACCAGAAAAAGGTTAAAATGTTAAGAATTGAAACAGAAGGCTGGCAGCACACGTTAAATACACAAGAGGACGAAGAAGGACGAGACAGAGGCGGAACAAATCTGTTGAAAAACATGAAACAAACAAAAAATGAATTCATTAGAGGAGCTGGTTGTGATGATGCAATATTACTGTGATACATGTATATATTTATGGTGAAAAAGTGACATGCCAGTCATACATACATTAAACATTATTTGGTGTGTAACCTATTCAAATATTACAGTGTATGACAGGTACTGAATATACTTTTGTCCTTTAAATAAAGGGAATAACTATCGAGTTAAACCTGATGTGAGTTCAAACGGTTTCAGTGCCTTGAACAGTGCAGGAGAAAATAACAAAAAAACCAACATGGGTCGAAGTAGAATCGACACGTTGCAGCTAAAGCCTTCCTCCCACATTCCCAGGGTTCATTTTAATGTTGGCCCCATGATTGAACTCAGAATACAACAAAGCACAAGAAGAATTGAATCCCATATCCTCCCAGATTCCCCCGCTGAATTCACAATCCGTTGTTCTCTGTTCCCCGATGAGCAGCGTGCCTGCATCGCTGTCTGCATCCACCTATCCCCCACCCATCCATCCAGCCGCATCCCCAGGCACAAACAGTGGCGGCAGCAGCAGAAGTGGCCTCCACCTCACCTGTCACATCCATCATGATGGAAGCGGCGCACCGCTGCCGAAATGCCAGCGAACCCAATCATGCAGGAAAACACTGAAACACAAAGTAATTATGTTCTAGTGCTTCGGCTGAAGGTAATTAAACAATCTCTCTACGATAGACATGCAGCTCGAAGCTTCTGCAGCTGTGAGTCACACACACGCACAAACACTCACAAACACACAAATACACACACATGTTGGTCCTTCTATCTTTGAGAGGACAACTCATTGACGTGGTGCATTCCCTAGCCTTCATCTCTAAGTTTAACCGTTACAACTAAGTGCTTTACCCCAACTCTTACTCTAACACCAACCTAAACCTAATTCTAACCTCAACCCTAAAACCAAGTTTAAACCTCAACTTGACTTTAAAGTTGTGAGGAACACTAAATGCCCTCACAATGTGTATTTGTCCTCATAAGTATATTTTTTAACCAAAATTGTGATATGTACAGTATATGTATCACATTCCCACCGTGTCCACATTTGCCTCACTTTTCAGACCTGGAAGCCATTTTTCTAAACAGCCTGTAGTTCATACAAACTGTACCAGCTTTAACAAAGATGGAGGACGACTGTGACCCAACGACAAGCAACATGGTGGTCACAATGCGTCGTTACAACAATATATCTCCCACTTTAATGGTGTGTTAATATAACTTGGGGCTCATTTTTGCAATGTAGGGTAGCTGAACATAGTGGATCATAAGAAAACAACACAACCACACAAACAAAAGTCCAGTTGCCCTTTATTTAGATAGTAAACAACAATTTTGTTGATGGTTGTTGACAAATCTTCCAGAAACAAAATATGCTGCAAGTGTAAGAATAAACTCTGACAAGTCTAACGAGTGAGACAGAAGCAGCGAGAAGAGTAAACAAAAGGTTTCATGCTCCAAAAACATAACAGAATAATAGTTTACATGATTACACAAATAACTGCGAGTTGTGTTCCATTTGAGAAGGATTTATTTTTTTTAAATCTTTCAAATTCCCATTTTTGGTTGATATATAAAACGTTGTTTGATTTTATTGACACAAGAGAATCCAATCAAATGTATGCTTTAATTGGAAATGGAAAAACAAAACATAATGACAGTATGCACATGTAAATATAATTGCGCACATTTACAAAAGCAGCCCAGCAGTGATAGTACTGTACATTATTTCTGATCATTTACATATTTCCTGTTAAGTGCAAATTTATGTTCTCGCCGTCTGGTTGCCTTCATTATCGTAGCAGACACACAACGCCAACACGTCCTCATGGATGCAGGTTTGTGTGTTGATGCATGAAGCGTTGATGTACGGCTCCCATCCTCCACTCTCTGGATGATGTCGTACAGTTTCCATCACACGCTGTCAGATAAAGTGGTGTGAGCGTCTCCCTCGCTCTGCAGGCACCTTTCAACTTTCTCCCCTCACTTTATAATCAGCAGGTTGAAAGACAGCTTTGTAACACAAAGGTAGACACTCGAGTACACACAAACACTCACACACAAACTCCTCCTCGCTATCATTAGGACCATGATGTAAACTGTGGCAAGGCGGCTCGCAGGCCAGATAACACCAGACATAATCACTTCTGATCTCTGGGCTTCCTTTCTTTCATTCTCTCCTCACGCCTCTCTCCCCTCCATAACACACACACACACACACACACACACACACACACACACACACACACACACACACACACACACACACACACACACACACACACACACACACACACACACACACACACACACACACACACACACACACACACACACACACACACATCAACCACCTCTCTTCCCCTACACAACTACCTTTACAAAAATCCCTGAAGATGTGCTTCAAAAGGCCAGAGTCCTTTTTCGGTGTCCAAGTGCAAGTTGGCATCAGGGTTTGCAGTTTGTTGCATCAGCGCACACATAAACACGCTGTGATACAAGTAGAGAGGAGGAGGGGGGGGGGTGCTGTTTGTCACAAACACAGTCATGTGGCTCCCATGATCCCTCGGGGTGGGGTTACCTGTAACTGTGTGCTACACCTGCTACTCTCTAACTGCCATCTCTTTAATTAGGTGAGCTGTGAATGTACACAGCCGTTATTAGACTGAGATCCGTTCTACCATTGTATTACAAAGTACAGCGACCAATAAGAAAGCTTGAAACTGGAGGGGTTTGTGTGTTTTTGCAACATTACATTTTTATTTATAGCAAATGACATCACACTTAGTAAAACTAAAACCCCTGGGATTCCCCCTGACCGTAAAACAATGACCTCCCCCAGTGCCACCGTGTGGCGAGTTATTTAAAGTTGCAGTTTACTGTGAATAACTCCCACACCTTGACTGATAGAACAATACATCTTTTTCTGGTTTTTTTTTGGATCCATTGGACATTTTTCCAAAAAGAGCTGTGGTTTTGGACATGTTTTTTTAGACATTAGCATCATTTTGTAAAGCACATTTTTTGCTACCTTTTCTCCATATTTCATCCAATCTTCACCAAAAAAAAAGGACATACCCTATTTGGACGAGCACAAAAACAACGGTCAAGTCCGTCTGGCAATTTCTCAAACCGTTCCCTACAGTTGATTCCCAAAGTTGAGTGGGCGGGATGTTCGAGTGCTCCAAAGATTCAAAGTCAAATAGCTAATGAATGAAGCCTTGCATTGAAATCCAGCTTCAGATATCTACGCTCACAGGAACGTTGAGCACCTTCGGGGAACAACAATAAACAAGTCATTTTTGTAGCACTCTCTTATTATCCATATTTCAATCAATCTTTACCAAAACCAGTGTGATACCTGTTTGAAAGATGGAGAAATGACGTGGAAATGATGGTGCCAATAGTCCTTATGTTTTTTTTACAATGTTTTAAAAAAGTTGCATGGGAGCAAAAAAAAATGCCCCGAAATGAAGATGATATGTCCAGTCAGAGGTTCAAATAAAGGGTTGCATTCAAAAAACGATGTTCTTCCAACGCCTCTGAGCAAACATACCACATTTTATGAAATTACGTGAACAGGTGGTGCTACAGTAATGACCATTACCTACCACTCGTTAATGCTGTGTAACTTAAACATGTTTGAGTCTTGAGATGTCAATCCAACTTTCAATGACAGAGGACATGCACGTCTATGCTAATCGGGAAGGACATGTTCATATCTTTTACCCATTTTAATAAGAGCTGTCCAACTGTCATGTTTATCTTTTTGCCTTCTTCACTAATTTAGCTCTGGAATCTCCATTTTTTTGTCCAGGCTTCACCTGACGTGGTGCCTCACAACCTTCAAATATGAAAATGGCTTCGACTGGCATTTCTTTCTGTGACAGGCCTGACCGAACAAACATGGAATTGCTAACTAATAACCAAATAACAGTCAATCATTTCACTTTATAGTTTGGAGAGCTGATAAAAGTTGCATTAATGGACCGCAGCTGATCAAATCTGAATCTGATAAGTGTGCTAACACCAGATCGTGTTTTTCATTTTGTATGAACAAAGGGGAACAAAGAGTTATCTGCGATGGGACATTTGTTCTACTTTGTCACAAAGGTGTCCTCGGTATGAAAGCTCTCCTATTTCATTTAATACCTTCACATGCAGCTCTCATGATCTGCCAGAGATGGTCAGCTCTGACTTGTAATTTCAACATGTTAAATGAATAAATCCCTCTGGCTTTCAGAGAAAGACTTTTCAATGGAAACAAACTCATCTAATTCTCAATGGAACAATACAGATCTCCAAACAATAAAGTATTGCAATCTTTAGCACCAGGACTTCCCAAAAGTAGCTTCCTTGATGGTCTCTACTCCCAAAGAAAGCTCAAGAAGCTAATATTTACAGCCCCTGAGAAGCAGAAGTGAACACACAGCCTGTGGAAATCTGATTACATCTTGTCCCTTGAACACAAAATTGATGGGACACAGTTTGATCATTTTCTACATAGATCTGTGAATTGTTGTTGTTGTATTAAATCTGCAGACTTCTGGGAATCCTATTTGTAGAGATATACGGCTTCTCAGGTCACAGAGTCAGAATACAGGTCAGAGAAACCAGAGCAGGATGAAAAGGTGGAGATTATTGAAAAGGGAATCACTCGAGCACAGTGGTACTTCTTTTTTTTTTTTTTTTTTGACCCGATGTTGTGAGGTTTTCCAGAAGGAAACTTTCCACCATGACAGAGACCGTGCTTATCTTGGCCCAAAACCGATTTACAAAACCAAGTGAACCTATAATGTGGTTGGACTGTGTCTGGGATGCTAGAGAGCTTTTAATTTGAAATGGGGGCTTTAATTTGAAACAGATATAGGATGTGGTTGACCAATAAGGGACTTGATTAGTTATGAGTTTATTATTATTATACAAAACTGTGAACTATGAACTTTGAGTTGTATTAAGGGGGCGGGATGGGGCCTGCGTCTCATGCCTCGCCTGTGCGGTGCTTTGTTGAAAGAAAAAAAAAAGAGCCCACGCCTACTTTTCAGGCGTGCCATGTGCGGTTCCCAGTTCAAATATACAGGGACATCATCTGTGATCACATTTGTAGTGTATCATCATAGCAAAACCACAGTGTAGGCTGTAATTATATCATGACAACACTTTACCAGGTGAAGGGCTGCTCTCTCTTCGCTCTCTGTGTCGCTCCTCTGCCTCATTGGGAGTGTCTGTGAGTCTCGCTATAAACGCGGGTAAACAATAAACACGAACCTGCCTTTTGGTTACAACTCATCACTTTGTTGGACCTCAAAAATTCAACAATGATGGCCGTTATTAAAGAGAAACTACTACTTACTACTCTGTCTGTGGCGCTCAGCTTCAAGACCATTGATTTATTCTGGAGACATAATTCTTTAAAAATAACTTACAAACAGTGTCATGTTTAAAAAAGGCTCAGGAATTCCTAAAGGACATGGCCACGGTAGCTTTTATCAAACTTTACTCAAACAGGAAAAGAAGGTGCATTTGACGGGGACTATTTTCTGTAGCAGATTAATCCACAAAGCGGTTTGTGTTGGTTTGTCTCTGCAAATGACATTTGATGATAATTCTTCACATGACGTTACCTGTAGTTAAATTGCATGATGGATGGGGCGGTCCACATTTTTCTCATTAAGTACAACTGATGGAAACTATTGGCTCTGTTGACATACTGTTTTTGGACAAGGAAACATTTGATCCTCTTTCAAACACATTTAAAGAGGATTTACTCCAACATATGATACACAAAGTTTACATTTTGTAGTCATTTTCATAATAACAAACAAACAAACAGTCACAGAAAAAGTAATTATCCCCCTGTATTTATCACACCTTCAAATCCATACAAGAATCAGTTGTTCCAGATCAGGTGTCAACTAATTGAATTTCCTTCAGTATTGAGAAGTGGAATCTGTCTTATTTAAACGTCTGACATCTCGGCTGTAGTTCTCATCTATTGAAGTCTGTTGTGTCATCATGCCAAGATCTAAAGAGCTCTCTAAGGCTTCTAAATAAAAACACGCTGTGGATTCCTGGAGTCTGTCTCGGGATTTAAAAAGATCTCCAAATTATTTGAAATGAGCTGTTCCACTGTGAAGAAAATCATGTACAAGTAGCGGGGATTACACATTGTCTCCAGTTTGAACAGGACTGGACCCAAAAACAAACAGTTTGATCCAAAAAGAAATCTCATTTCATCACAGGATCTGCAGGTAATTCTTGCAACAGATCGTGGCAAAGAGTCCACAATCACAAAGAGATTGCAAAATATAATCTGGGCAGAGTGCCAGGAAAAAGCCATTTCTGCTCAAAAACAACATTAAAGCAAAACTGCCGTTTGTCGATGAACATGGAGGCAGAAACCGGGCCTTTAGGAACGATGTGCTCTGGACAGATGAATCAAAGATAGAGTTGTTTGGCCACAGTAGACATGTTTGGCACAGACCAAAGGTAGCGTTTCACAAAAACAACCTCACACCAACTGTGAACCGTGGCGGTGGAAATGTTACGGTGCAGCGTTGCTCCGGGGACCGAGTTACTATTAATTCTGCAGAAAATCGTGATCCAAATATGTCAAACATTTCCACTTACTTTTTTCACATATTTGTGTAAATACTGAGTGAAATTGCTTGATGTTTGCATACAGTCCTTATGACAGCACTGAAGCCACTCACAGCAGGAAGAGGGTGAAAACAGAAAAAGCCGGCAAACATCCTTGATCAAGGACTTTATAATGACTTCTGATAATGCAGCTAACACATCCCATAATCTCACACTTCTGCTACAGAATAAATGAACAGAGCATACGTCACCATATTAGTCTTTTATTAAACAATAGCAGCAGTTCAGCCAAGCAAACGAATAGATGAAGAACCCGATATGAAGCTTTTCTCATTTAGCTCTGAACACCGCCACAGCCAGGACTCTCTCTTTTCCCATTTGCTCTCCTGACCTTGCAGTTAGCAGTTAGTCCTGTGC